>NW_005871532.1:249974-294353 GCF_000147115.1 Myotis lucifugus
CCCCGGAAAGCCTTCACAAAGCTGAATCCTACCCATTCTCCACGTTTTATTTCTTCCTGCACTTCTGCTTAGAAGTGTCTGTAATAGATCAAGTCTCTGAGTCACAGAACTCAGCACATCCTATATAATAAAGATGTAATATGCAAATTGACCATCACACCCTCACACAAGATGGCCACCCCCATGTGGGCACAAGATGGCCACCACAAGATGGCCGGCAGGGGAGGGCAGTTGTGGGCAATCAGGCCAGCAGGGGAGGGCAGTTGGGGGGGGACCAGGCCTGCAGGGGAGGGCAAGTAGGGGTGACCAGGCCTGCAGGGGAGGGCAGTTGTGGGGACCAGGCCTGCAGGGGAGGGCAGTTAGGGGTGACCAGGCCTGCAGGGGAGGGCAGTTGTCAGCGACCAGGCCTGCAGGAGAGGGCAGTTGGGGTGACCAGGCTGGCAGTGGAGCAGTTAGGTGTCAATCAGTCCAGCAGAGGAGTGGTTAAGGGGTGATCAGGCTGGCAGGCAGAAGCGGTTAGGAGTAATCAGGCAGGCAGGCAGGCGAGCGGTTGGGAGCCAACAGTCTCAGATTATGAGAGGGATGTCCAACTGCCGGTTTAACCCAATTGGACATCCGGCAGTCAGACATCCCCCAAGGGGTCCCAGATTGGATAGGGTGCAGGCTGGGCTGAGGGACACCTCCCCCCCCCGCCCCACCAGTGCACAAGTTTCATGCACTGGACCTCTAGTCTATAATAAAAAAAGGGTAATATACTAATTAGACTGGACGTCCTCCGGACGTCATTCTGGCCATCCTTCCTGATAAAGCTGGGGCCGGAGGGTAGCCAGCCTGGGTCCCGGATACCTGCAGGCATCTGGAGGAGGGAAGCAGCCCTAGTCCCAGGTGCCTGCAGGCAGCCAGAGGAGGGAAGCCTGGGTCCCGGGTGCCAGAGGGAAGCCGGTACCGGCAGCAGGGGAAAGGAAAGCCTACTCTTGCATGAATTTTCATGCATCAGGCCTCTAGTAAATAATGCGGCACACGCTGCTCATCATGAAGTTTCAGGTAACCTTCCCATTCTCTGTATTATTTTAGTTTGTTAAAATTTGACTTGGGAAGAGACAAATCCAGGAGCACAGAAGAAATCTACCTACAGTCCGTGTACTCTAACAACCTGTGAAAAGTCCCCACTGCCTCCTGGGAGAGTAAGATCTTGCCTTTGAAACTTTTTTTGAGCTCTTGTGCACACGATTACTCCTTCATAGTGTCTCAGAACCCAGGGACATGAAGGGGAATACTGAGAATTAACTTGATGGCAATGAGAGCTCTGCCCACAGTACCAGCTCAGCAGCCCCACACTAAGTGCTGACAGAATCATCTTCTTTCCTGGGCTGAAGGCCTCCTGCACACCCTGACCACACCTCCACACAGTGGAGGAGCTGACATCTGGCTCATCACTGATTAAATATGTCTGTAGGAGGGATCTTCACATTTGTCTCTAACTTAGGAATGTTATAACACTGACTACAGGTTTATGGTGACAGCAAATCACATGACATCTATATGGCTCACGTTTCATGACTTACCTTGTTGTCTGGATCTGTCTGAAAGCCCGGGACAGACCGACGTAAGCAATAAACATCCCCTGGCCCTGAAATGCCTCTGGGAGTTGTTTCAACAAGAGGGCTGGTCGAAGTATCTAAGCACTGAGCAGGGGTTGTCTCTCTAAATCCAAGGGAGACCTAACCCCCATTCTGCAAGACCCCGCCAGGTGAACCCCTCAGTACCCAGGGATGTGCTTCATCCAGGGCACACATTCCAGTTCTCCCGACCAGACCCATGTCCCCCAGGTCTGGACGAGACATCCTAGAGGACATCTCTCATTTGAATCATGGCCTTTCGCCCCAAGAAACCAGGCTTCTGTCCAACGTCTCTCTCTATAAGAGGTGCTTCCCAGAGCTTCCTCCAGCGCTGCAGGCCCAGCTAGGGGTGGTGAGTAGCCATCACGTCTGGGAAAAGAGAACCCCTCACCCTCTGGCTGCACTCACTTCACACACAGTGCCACCAGGCTGTCCCGTCAGCACCCACAGCCCAGGAGCACTCCCTCTGGGTGGGAGCTCCCATCTAACAGATGGCACAGACATAGCCTGGCAGCAAGGTGTCCTTGGCCTGGGGCAGATCAGCAAGTCCTTGCCGTGCGGACTGGAGCAAGAACAGAGAGTGTCTTAGATAAACTGGAGACAGCACAGAGGAGTAGGAGGAAGTGGGTTAAAAGGAAGGCTTTGGGGCGTATTAGAAGGTTTGACGAGATGTGCTGGTCAGTGGAAACCTTGGAACCCTTCTCCCTGTGAGTGGCTTTATGGAAAGAGCACGCGCCCCAAATTCCAGCTTCAGGACTCACAGCATCTGCTACCAACTCCTCCCAAGTGCGGTAAGGCGCGCCAGGTTTACATCGCCCTTTCCTGAGACCCCAGCCACCAAGCACTCCCTGTGCACCTCCAACTTCCAAAGCTCAGAAACCAGAGGTTTAAATAGAGGTGCATGCGTGTGCGTGCATGCGTGTGCGTGTGTGCGCGCGTGTGTGTTAGTTCTTAGTTCTAAGATACCTCTGTTGAAAGGCTTGGAGATAAAGCAAGAATACTCCAATAGCAATGGGTAAGCTTCACCCAGATCTTGTTTTCTAATACATTCCCCACCAAAAGGAACCGGGCTTCTTGGACTAATGGTAGATTCTAGTCTAGGACTGGGGAGGTTAAGAGATGAGTGTGAAATATTTTTTATGCAGAAAGTAAGGAAATGAATGAGGCATGCCCCAAGGACATCGGTGGCAACATGAAGGGGCTTCCACAGGCCGAGACTGGAACAGCTTTAACAGTAAAGTTATTGATAGATGTAATATAAGATATGAATTATTAAGAGAATCAGAGATCTGTGTATCTATATTGATAAGAGAGACAGATGCCTGAGACAAGTAGACGGATGGATGGATGAAGGGCACACAAAGAGAAGGAGAGAGGGATGGAGCTGGAAACCATCCATTCGTAACCATGGCTACCGGCTGACACACACTGAAACGTGAAGGGTGCGATGACATGCAGGATACTTGCATGGTCTTCAAGTGTCTCTTCACAGATTGCTCATGATTTGCAAGAGAAAAGACATAATGACCACAGAGTAGAGACATTTGACAACATCAGGGTATCCATCTGCTGATCACCCACGAGAGGAATAGAGTGCGCCCCTGGTGGCGATGATGCTGGGAGAAAACGCACAGGCCCGCTGCAGGAGTCTGCGTGGGGATCACCACAGAACCTCATCATGAGAAAATACCAAGCCCAGCTGGGGGCCATCCCACTTGTAAAAGGGGGAGGCTGTGTTCTTTAAAAGCGACAATGTCGGGAAAGGCAAACAAAGCCAAGGAATCGTCCAGCTGGACGGAAACGAAAGGGGCAGGAAAACTAAACGCGACGTCGGTCCTGGACTAGGTCTGCATGGAGGGGATAAAAAAGCATAAAGGACACGACTGCGCCACTTTTAAAAAGGAAATGTGGATGTTAAATTATGACATCAATATTAACTTTCCTAACTGTGATTCTGTAAATGAGGTTCATTATTGTAAGGAAATAACACTAAATTATTTAGGACAAAAGGGCATGATGCATGCAACTTATTTTCAAGTGGAGAGAGAGAGTAAGAGAGAATGAAAAGCAAATGGGGCAAAATACTAACACTAGGTTAGTCTGGTTTAAGGTATATACATATTCTTGCAACTTTTCTGTAATTGAGGTTATTTCAAAATAAAATATTTAAAAATAAACAAGCCTCGGGAGGAAGAAATAAAACGGAAAGAAATAAAGAAATGTAGAGGATGGGATCTTAACGGTGGCGTTGGTTCTGGTTCAGGGCCCAGCTTTTTGGTGAGAAAGGGGTGGGTGCTCCCGGCACTCCTCCTATTTTCCATGTGACTCCTCCCAGTGGCTCCCACAGAACCAAGAGTGTCTGATGTCAGGTGATCCCAGCAATTGTTCTAACTGAGACCATTCCTGCCACTGCCTGCGGAGAAGGGTCAGAGACCCTGGGGACCAGCAAGGTGAGATTCTCCAAGGAGCCACTGCCAAGTGTGCCCCAGGGAACAGCGCGATCTCTACTCCGAAAAAGCACCCCGACTGGCCACCTGCTATGGCAACAACTGGACCTTCCTTGCCAAGAGAGAAGGCACCATGCGAACCATGACCACAAAGCGCCCTCGTCCTAGGCCATGATGTGTGCTCTGCTAGATAAAACCGCCAGCCAAAAGGTGGCTAATTGTGCCCTGGCCGGTTTGGCTCAATGGATCGAGCATCCGCCTGAAGACCAAAGGGTCCCGGGTTCGATTCCAATCAAGGGCACGTACCACAGTTGCAGGCTCCTCCCCGGCCCAGGCCCTGGTTGGGGTCCATGCCCTGGTTGGGGTCCGTGCAAGAGGCAACCAATTGATGCCGTCAATATTTCCCTCTCTCGTCCACTCTCTCTGAAAATCTGTTGGCGAATGGCTCGCAGTGAAGAGCTGCTGTGCAATTGGGAACAAAACTGAAGGTGTCGAACCATTGGTTTCCGACTCCGGAAGGTGCTCAGGAATCAGATGGGCCTGGAGCTCCCTCGGCAGGAAAGAGCCCAAGAGAGCCCCGCAGCCCCGCGGCCCCGCGCCCCCGCGCCCCCGCGCCCCCGCGGCCCCGCGCCCCCGCGCCCCCGCGCCCCCGAGCTCACTTACGGCAGAAGTCGTAGGTGCGCCAGGGCCCCACCTCCACGTCGGCGTTCTTGCAGGCGCCAGCGTAGCGGGCCACGGCGTCGCAGAGCTCGGACAGGTTGCCGCCGCTCTGGCAGAGGCGGAAGAGGCAGGTGCGGTAGTAGGCGGTGGCGTTGACCACGCCGTGGCACTCCAGGAACGAGCTGTTGGACGGGTCGTTGATGACGCCGCAGCGCGCGCGGCTGCGGTAGAGCTTGAGCAGCTCCGAGTCGTTGCCGCAGGCCTTGAGCAGGTCCCCGCACTCGCCGTTGCAGATTTCCTCGAAGGTGGTCCAGCTCTCCAGGAACACGGCCAGGTTGTCCGTGCACTTGCCGTTGGGGAGGCAGAACTCGTCGCTGGCGTTGGCGTTGAAGAAGCCGCACAGGCCGCCGGTGCAGTTGAAGTAGACGGTGGACAGGCGCACGTACAGCAGCCCCGAGGCCCAGTACTGCACGCTCACCACGCCCTTGGACTCCACCGTCGTGCTGTTCTGGGTCCGGTGAACCTCCAGCTTCCCCGAGAGGTGGAAGAAAGGCAGTTCCACCTCCTGGCCGTTCACCTGCAAGAGCAGGCCCCGCGGTCAGTGCCGGCGCAGGGGCCAGAGGCCGGGCGGGACCAGCCAGCCCTGCAGGAGCCGCAGACAGGCAGCTGGACCCACAGAGGATCGTTGTGCCTTTGTTGCTGTGTTGCTGGACCCTCTGACACAGCACATTCGCTGTGTATGTCCTTAGGGACGGACGCTCAGCTGGCCCCAAACCAAAGGGAAATGGGCGAAGGTGTCCTCCCCGCGCGGCTGCCGCCAGCCACCTGTCCACAGACAGAGCCCCTTCCCCCAGCTCCCGGCTCCTCCCTTCCCCTTTGGGCCTGGCTTTGCCTGTGCCCCTCGCCCCCGCATGTGGTACGTGTCTCATTATCTTGCTGTCCATCCACCTGTCTGTTCTTTTAATAAATGAGTCCCTGCAGTGTCAGTAGGGATGAAACACAGTCCCTGTGGGTGTGTTTTATGTCCTGTGCTGTGTTGCTTCCACTTCTGTTTCCTAAATGAAACGTCATGTGATGTTAAGAAATGCATGTCGGACTGGGAGGAGGGAGCCGCTCCCCCACCCCTCCTGTCACTCCAGCTCGACCACTACGTACCTGTGAGGCCCCATTTCTGAGGTAGCCTGTTGGGATCTTTATGTAGAAAAGAGGAGCTGCACTAGATTATTCCTACAATTCCTCCTAGAACTAATCATCTGTAAGTATAGATGCCTAATCCTGGGTGTTTTAGACTAGGTCCAAGGGGCAAGAGGTGCCGTGGTGGGCACCCTTTGCCTCACCCCATATAGATTCCTGTTATAGGCAGGAGAGTCAGTATAGGACAGGGCCTGCCTGGGCTTGACTCTTGTGGCTGTGTGTCCCTGAGGAAGTTACTAAACCTCTCTGTGCCTCAGTTTTCTCATCTGTAAAATGAGGATAATAAAATATACTTGACAGGATTAAATGTGATCCTGCTGCCTGGCCCGCAGGACTCAGTGATTGAGCATCCACCTGTGAACCAGGAGGTCACAGTGTGATTTCCTGTCATGGTACGTGTCTGGGTTGCAGTCTCGATCCCCAGTGTGGGGCCTACAGGAGGCAGCTGATTAATGATTCTCTATCATCATTGATGTTTCTCTTTCTCTCTCCCTTCTCCCTTCCTCTCTGAAATAAACATATTTAAAATAAATAAATGTGATACTAGTTAGAGTAGTGCTTGGCGTATCAGACAGGTCCTATGAGTGTTTGCTATTCTGAAGAGCTGGTCCTGCTACATCTGTCTGGTTCCCTCCATTTTCCACCTAGTGGACTCTTATTCGGTGCCCGTAGTTAGACAATGTTTGCATTTTTGGAGTCACTGACTTTCTAGAATCCACTCCTGGTCGGAGGCAAACAGGCAAACCCGAAGGACACGCTCAGCCTGTGACTCCGGGAAGCCCTCGGGCAGCAGGGGTCTTACCTTGACTTCCGAGGCCCCGACCCCTCCGATCTTAACCTCCTGGTTGGCCACCAGGATCCGGAGGCCTCGCAGCCCGGCAGGCCCTCCGTCGGGCTTCTTCTTGTTGATGTCAATCTCCAAGTACTCGGGCTGCTCGGGGCAGGTCCTGAGCACCGTGTAGGAGAACTCGGCGGGGAAGGCGAAGGCGGCGCCATCGAAGGTGTGCAGCACCTGGTCCTGGCTGAGCAGGCACACGGTCTCGCGCCGGGGGAAGCAGCCGCGGTGGCCCTGCTCCACGGTGCACACCTCGTCGGCACGGCAGGTCCGGTTGAAGCAGTACACGTCGCCGCCCTCCTCGCACAGGCACTGCACTGTGCAGTTGGCCGTGGCCCAGAAGAACTCCCCCAGAGTGTAGTAGCGGCCGTCGAAGTCGCAGCCGCACTCGTGCAGTGGGACGCACTGGCTGGCACTGAGGACGAAGCCATCATTGCACTCACAGCCCTCTGTGCAGGGCGAGGCGCAGGTCTGCGAGGCCGTGAGGTCTGCGCACGTGTCCGGGCAGCTGCTGGTGCACACAGAGTAGTGGCTGAAGCTGGGGCACTGCACCGTGGATACTGGTGTGGGGAGAGAAGAAAGTAGGACAGCAAGGTCAGTGACCTGGGGGATGAAGCTGGGAGCCACATGCATGCACAGGGGCCACAGGAGCCACATGCACCAGAGCCTGGAGGAAAAGCACTCCTCCCACTTCACTCCCAGAATGAGGGCCGAGTAGGAAGAGAAGCTGGAGGCTGTGTCTGTGGAAACAAACTCAGCTGCTTCCTTAGTAACCATGGAGCCTGGGGACGCACTTGTGGACTTTGGCTCTCATCCCACCATCTTGACCGAAATTAAACGGCAGGTTTCCATCCTAACCAGACTGTAGATTATTCAACATAGATTTGTTGTTTGGTGACCTACAACCATTAAGCTATTTTAAGATCTTCAACTGATGGGCATATAAGTTGTTCTGATTTTAAAGGTCATGGCCCATTCTTAGGAGGAAATACATTCAACTTGTAGGAGAAATGAAAAAAAGTAACTGTTAGAGAAGTAATTTGAAAACATCAAATTCCTAACAGAGACCAAAGAAGACTGGGACCATGGATCCTCTGGCACACGGGGAATAAGGAAGCGCCTGGCGATCTGCACAGACTTGTGTCTGGGCTGCAAGTAGGACCAGTGCCATCTGATGGCCCCTCTGGCCTTAGAGATGGTCCGTTCTCACTTTAAGGATATCAGAGTCTATGTAAACGTCTTGATTGGGTTGATTCCAACAGGCAGGGGCTCAAGGGCCTGATAAACTAGCTCCTTAATTCAATATGATTCATCCCCCGCTGACCTTAGAGAGAGGGAGAGGGAGGGAAGGGGGAGGGAGGGAGAGAAGGAGAGAGAGGAGAGAGAGAAATGTGGAGAGTAGTACCACTGGACAAAATAGTCATTCTAGGCAAGAATTTGGTTGGCAGTTTGGATGTTCTTGGACTATAAAAGGATCAAAGCAACGCCAAATTCAATTTAAGTTTAATCAGAACTTGGATGCTCCAGACATAATAGACGGGCCAGTTTAAGGAAAAGGAGTACACTCTGTCTTAGTGGTGTGACCGGTACTCAAAGAAATGAATCTGATACATGGTGATGGATGTGAATTCAACCTATACTAGTGAATGAAAATCTCACTCTGGCCTTGGAACTTACATTTTTAAATCTTCTCACCTCCGTAGCACTCTCAAATGCATGGATTAGAATTTCCTGTTTCCTCATATGGAGAAAACCAAGGACCAGGAAAGAAACAAAATTCCGAGTGGCTTGTCTCTGTTTGCTTGTTCTAAAAGTTTGCATAACTAGGAAAGGAGGCGGGGTTTAAGTGGGCCAGAAGGAAAGAAAAACGAGATAACTAAATGGTACAAAATGCTTCGTCCAAAAGGGTAATTCAAAGGAAACCGCTTCCCCACGCTGCTGGGCCCAGCCTCACACGGGCATTTTAGCAAAAGGGCTTCTCCCTGGCCTGCCTGCTTCCACTGGCACCGCCTCCTCCACCACCAGCAGCAGGTCAGCTGCGAGCGAGCGAGAGACACAGAACTAAAGGGGCTGAACGTGGGGGAGAGCGAGCCGGGGACAAAGGCTGTTGGTCCTGTGGGAAGTGCGTCACTGACCAAAGGCTGGTTTGACCACACGGCCAATGTCTGCATTTACTCAGCAGCCACCTGCGCTTCTGAAAGCCCCTCCTGCTGGACTCTGAGACGGCCCCCTGCTGCAGGGCCTTCCTTGCCAAGCATTCCTGCCACGCCTTTCATGTTCCCAGACCATTTTGGCTCATCAGTAGTTTCTGGCTATCGTATCAGGTGGGGTACACGTAAAGATCCTTTTACACTTCGTTCTTTCTTTTGTTTTGTTTTGTTAATCCTCACCTGAGGATATTTTTCCATTGAATTTTAGGGAGAGTGGAAGAGAGAGGGAAAGACAGAGAGAAACATCGATGTGAGAGAAACACATCGATTGGTTCCTCTTGCACGTGCCCTGACCAGGGCCTGGGCTGGGGAGAAGCCTGCAACTGAGGTGCGTGCCCTTGACTGTAATCAAACCCGGGACCCTTTGGTCTGCAGGCCGATGCTCTATCCACTGAGCCAAACTGGCCAGGGCCAGTTCATTCTTTATAATTTGTGATATTTCAACCTCACCTCCACTGTTGGACAATCCTAACAAGGAGGTTTCCCAGGAGCCCTCTCCCTGTCCTCCTAGTGGGATAGGACGTCAGCTTACCACACCCAGTCTGGAGGCGCCAGTCTCCGATCGGAATGCCGAGGGCTTGGCACACGAGGGCATAGGCCTGGATGGCTTGGCAGAGGAGAGTCCCGTTGTCCCTCACGCTGCACAGGTCATACACGCAGCTGTGCACGAAGGCCGTGGGGTCCACCACGGTGCCGCACTCCCACAGGGGCCCGTCTGTCTTGTTGAGGAAGCCGCAGTAGTCGGGGCCGAAGTACAGGGCCTCGGTGGCCGTGTCGCACTGGGTGCAGTTGTCCACGCAGCCCGAGTCGCATAGCCACTCAGCATGGTAGACCCGCCAGCTCTCTCCCAGATCCAGCACAGACATGGCCGGCCTACCGTCCGGGCGGAGGAAGTCGTCCAGCGGGTTCTTGTTGTAGTTCCCACAGAGCCCGCAGGTGGAGTTGGTGTAGGAGCCCGGGATGGAGATGGAGGCGTAGTGCTGGCCATCAAACGTCACTAAGAGCCCAAAATCTGTTTCCACGGCAGTGGACATGCCACTCTGGTAGATTTTCACAGCCCCCAAGTCTAAGGTGATGGGCAAAGAAGTCACTAGATCATTCACCTGCCAACAACAATGACAGCAAAAGGCAGGTGAGCCAGGGCCGGGCATTGGTTCCAGCCAGTGTCAGGAAGGGAAGGCAGGTGACTCAGCACCACAGGGAGCACGGTGCCCCACTGCCTGGGCTCTGGGCTGGCCTCCTAGGAAGGTGCAGGCCTGGGGAACCCTCGAGGCCAGGCTGGTGTGGGCCAGCTGAGCACTGGGTGACCCTGAAGCTGTGACAAACGCACATTGCTAGTGCCACTCTGGACTTCTTGGGGTCCAGGTGGTTGTCACTCTTCCTGCTGGCTCCAGGGCTAGCTAGCTTCAAGTCTCTTCTTGAAAAACTAGTTGCCTCATCTTCCCTCTTTATTCCTCTAAATCCAATCTTTAAATCCTAGCTGGAGTCACTATTTTCCATTCCACCCTTAGTGCACTCAGCACTCCAGGCCCTCCTCCCGCTGACGGCGTGCTGGAAACTGCTCCCCATGACGCAGTGTCGAGACTGTCCCGGTGTTATTTTCCAGCTGTTTTGCCCTGTCATTTCCTGGTATCAGGATTATTCAACAACAACAAATGTGAGCACTGTGTTAGGAGTTGAGAAATAAGGAATAAAAAAGAGGATTGCCCCTGCCTCTCCCGAGCGCTCAGTCCCCCGGGGAAGAGGGCCAGGGATGGTATTTATAATACACGGTTTGAAGTATGTGTTAATAGGTGATGCAATTGGAGAACAGGACATGAATTCGTAATCCAGCCTGAGGAAGCCATAGAAAGCTTTCCAGTTGGAATCAAGTCTAACCTGGGTCTTTAAAGAGAAACAGAAGTGGCCAAAGAAAGGCTGGGGGCAGGGAATTCTGGGATAAAAGAATAAAGGCAGGTGGGATGGGCATCGGGGCGTTACTGGGCAGCAGAGAGAAGGGGTAGACAGAAATGAAGCTGGAGACGGGGGCGTGGCCCATTCACTCAGCACATACCAACTCAGCCTTTTCTGGGTACTAAGCCCTGTCCTAAGAGCCGGGGGTTACCAACAAGTGGAAATCCTTGCATCGCGGAGCTTATATTTCAGTTGAAGAGACCAACAACAAACAAAATAAACAGGAAAAAATATGTAAGTATGTCAGAAAAATGTTCTGCAGGAAATAAAGCAGGGAACATGGGTCAAAAGTAGTAGGAAAGAGGGTTTCTAATTTCAAATAGGGTCATCAGGGAAGACTTCGCCGGGAAAGGGACGTCTGAGGTGAGGAAGCAAACCATGCTGTCATCTGGGGTGAAAGTGGCTCATGAAGCGTGGACAGCCAGGCCCTGAGGGGTAGCGTGCAGGGACTCCCAGGGCCTCAGGGGCCGGTGTGACAGTAATGGAGAGAGCAAGGCGATGGCCGATAATGCCAAAGAGAGAAGAGCAGCCAGAACAGGCAGAGCCATTCAGCTACTGTGAAGACCTCGGCTTTGAGCAAGATGAAGTTAAGAGGGTGCCTAGAGCAAAGGATCAACATGATCTGACTTCCATGTTTAGAAAATGGCTTGGGCTTCTGTGTTGGAAACAGGCCTTGGAGTGCCTTTAAAGCCGTGCTTTAAAACCAAACAAAATCCCACAGAAATGAAACCCAAAAAACTTGCATTTCTCTTCTTTAAGGAGAGTCCACAAAGGTTTAGAAAAAGGAAATGACATAGTCAGACTTGCATTTCAGAAAGTCCATGCTGGCCAGCATGAAGGACACAACGATGTATGTCAAAATTAGAAGCAGAGCAACCAGATGGACAACTGCTGCTAGAACCCAGGGGTGATGGCGGAATTACATGGAGAAAGAGGGATAGTCATGGGGTGCACTCAGCAGGAGCTGGTGGGGTTTTGTAGTGAGGAGTGAGAAATGGGGGGAGAATCAAGAGTGAGGCCCAAAAGTCTGGCTCACTTGAGCAGGTGGCTTGATTAAGTCTCCAACAGGAGAGTGAATTGTCTTCTCTTTCACACTTCACATGCCTAGAACCTAAAGAGGTCACATTCGTGGGCTGAGGTTGAATGGCAAGTCCATGGTGGAACTGACTGTAAGTGCATGTACGCTTCCCAAGCTGATTTCTGGCAGACAAGGATAAGGGTCTTCTGAATTGTCTAGGAGGTGAGACAACAGACTGTCCACGATCACTCCCAAGAGTTACCATGGCACTATCATGTGCAATTCTCTGTCTCTATACTTAAGGGGGGGAAAGAGACAAGAAAAATATACTCAAGAAATAAGTTGTCCAGAGATCAAAGATGGCAGCAGAGTAGGTGGCAGCTACACTCACTTCCTCCCAGGACCAAACTGGAACTACAACTGAAGTCTAGAGCAATCATCATAAATAACCAACTGAACAGAAGTGTCATAACCAAGGATGTACAGAAGAAGCCACATCGAGACAGTAGGAAAGGTGGCAACACATGAAGGGCTGGCCCTGCTCCCACGGGCAGTGGCTGAGATTCCGAGGGGCATCTCAGGTACAAAGGTTCCCCCTGAGGAGCGTGGGTCACAACACGGTGCCAAGCTCCCCAGCCCAGAGCCCCAGAGCTGGGATGAGGCACCCACATAACATCTGGCTGTGAAAAGCAGCAGGGGCTGTCTGCCAGGGAGAGAGGGGAGTCTGCTAGAGACACAGGCACCCTTTTAAAGGGCCAGTGCACAAAATCTCATTTGCAGCCACTTACCTTTGGCTCAGGGAGAAGCAGACTAGAGTCTTGTGAAGAAAGACTGCGGATTGTGGCTCTGGGGAAAGAGCTGAAGGGACGGCCACCAAGATCCCAGTGCTGAGTCCCTCTCCCACACCACAGACATCAACTTTCTTGGGTGGAGCACTCCCCTCCTTGCAGCATCAGCCGACAGAGCGTGTGCCCTGCTGAGGAGTCAGTTGCCTGGGCCCAGGTGTAGAGATCAGGACATATTCAAGGGGTGTCAGTGAGAGAGCAGTGTGGCTTTGGGTGGTGGACTTTCTCTTCACTTTCCTGTGAAACTGACTGGCGCCTGCCTTTCATAGGAGATCTGCTAGCCCCACCCTCCCGACTCCTGGTCACCACACCCTGCTGAGCATGGGCTGCCCAGGAGGTCTGTACAAATCCAAGACAGACTGAGTTGTGTGGCTGTGGGGCAAGGGCCACCCCCACCTTTCCCCAAGCCTCATCTGCACCTCACCCTCTGAAAAGATCCACTAGCCCAGTGGTCGGCAAAATGCGGCTCGCAAGCCACATGCGGCTCTTTGGCCCCTTGAGTGTGGCTCTTCCACAAAATACCGACTTCTGCTCATGGGCCACGAAGTTTCAATCGCACTGTACATGCATGCCCGCACGTGGTATTTTGTGGAAGAGCCACACTCAAGGGGCCAAAGAGCCGCATGTAGCTCGAGAGCCACGGTTTGCCGACCACTGCACTAGCCCCACCCTCATGCCTCCTGGTGGCACTGTCCTACCAGCCTAGGACTCCTGGGAGAATCTGGGACAGACTGAGCTAAGTGACTCTAGGATGGAGGCCATCATATTTCCTTTCCTCACCTGACTCATGCAGAGCCTCCCTTCACATGGCTAAATCTCGGTCTGTTTGGGCCTGATAAACTCTGTTGGCATTACCCTGATGACTCCCTGAAACCCTGCCCCAGCACAAAGGTCTGTGGGCACATGGCAGGCAGCAGCTGGACTTGGTGCATCCTGGGACTTTGGCTGAGTGGCCTCAGACCCAGCACTGGCACTGAGCTTGAGACTGTATCAATTTGGTGAACATTTCTCACCCCTGTCTGGTGACTCACTGAGAACCTGCACTATGCAACTCGAATTTCACCAGAAGTTCTTTCAGAGACCAAGCCAAACAGGTAGCCGGCAAGCAAAGGCAGGTGTAGGTAGATCTCGCGGTGTTTGGGACTTTTGCTGATCTGCCCACGTGCTCAGTGCTGGTGGAACCAACCTAGATGTGCAGTTTGGTCATTCCCACGCACACCAATGCCCAGCAGAGGCAGCCACAAAGTGTAAATAGCTTTGTAACTCCAAACAGGTTTTCCAGGACTAGACACAGGCAGTGACTGACATGACCACCAAAGTCCCTCCCAAAGGCCAGTGGCCAGCTTCAGACAACATCAAAGTAGAATCCAATTAGTTTTATAAGTGGGATATCCAAAGGGAGATCTTGACAGGCATCAGACCATGCTGAGGTGAATTCTGCTTCCTGTCGTGAGCACCTGCTCGACAGCTCCTTCACTGTGGTTGGGGTCAATCCTCACAGTCAACCAGCCCAAGTTTACTCCACATGTGAACAGGCCAATAGAAATCAAGACTCAATAACAACATGAGGGCTCACATAACTCACACAAGAGGCGTTTCTAGAGCACCAGGCTTAGATGATCAAGGGGACTGCACCGTTGGGTCCCATAAGACATCTACTACATAAGGCCACACTATCAAGAGAGGGAGAGATAGCAGATCTACCTCGTACACCGTAAGAAAAACACACAGAGAGGCAGCCAAAGCAGGGAAACAAAGAAACATGTCAAAAAGGAAAGGCAGGATAAATCTCAAAAAAGAAAAAAAGAAAAAAAAACTAAATGAAATAGAGGTAAGCAATTTGCCAGACACAGATTTAAAAAAAAATGGTTATAAGGATGTTGAAAGAACTTAGTAAGAATTTCAACAGCATGAAAAAGGACATAGAAATCATGGAAAACAACCAGTCAGAAATGAAGAATACAATATTTGAAATAAAGAATACACTAGAAAGAATAAAGAATAGGCTGGATGAAGCAGAGGACTGAATCAGTGATTTGGAACAAAACAAGAGAGAAGAAAACACCAAACCAGAGCAGCAAAAGAAAAAAGATTTAAAAAGAATGAGGATAGGTTAAAAGGGAACTTTGGGACAACATGAAATGTAACAACATTCACATCATAGGAGTATCAGAAGGAGAAAAACAGGAGTAAGGGGTAGAGAACCTGTTAAAAGAAATGGCAGAAAACTTCCCTAACCTGGTGAAGGAAAAATTCATACCAGTTCAAGAGGTACAGGTAACCAAAAGAGATGAACCCAAGACACATACACCAAGACACATCATAATTGAAATGGCAAAGATTAAAGAGAGAGAAAATCATAAAGGCAGCAAGAGAGAAACAGTCAGTTACCTATAAGGGAGCTCCCATAAGACTGTCAGATGATTTCTCAGCAGAAACACTTCAGGACAGAAGAGATTGGTATGAAGTACTCAGAGTAATGAAAAGCAAGGACTTGAATCCAAGACTACTCTATCCAGCAAGGCTATCATTAAAAGCTGAAGAAGAAATAAAGAGCTTCCCAGACCCCCCCAAAAAAGAAAAAAGGCTAAAGGAGTACATTACTACCAAACTAGCATTGTGAGAAAAGTTAAAGTCACTATTTAAGAAGAAGAAGAAATACGATTAGAGAGGAATATAGGTATAAAGAAATTATGATAATAAATAAGTCCTCATGGATAATAAGCTAAAATGTAAATGGATTAAGTGATCCAATCAAAACATATAGCAGTGTGGATAACAAAACAATCCATAGCAGTGTGTATAACAAAACATGACCCATATATATGCTATCTACAAGAGACTCACTTCATAACAAAAGACTCACACAGGATGAAAGTGAAGTGATGGGAAAAATTTTCCATGCATTTGGAAATGAAAAAAAAAGCAGGGGTAGCAATACTTACTAGTATATCTGAGAAAACAGAGTTCAAAACAAAGGGCATAGCAAAAGACAAAGAAGGTCACTACATAATACTAAAGGGATGGATCCAACAACAGAATGTAACTTAGGTAAACACATATGTACCCAATATAGAAGCACCTAAAAAATATATATTTTTAAAACTCTTGAAGTACTTAAAGGGAGAGATTGACAGCAACATAGCCACAGTGGAGGACTTTAACACATTGCTGACATCACTGGTAAGTCTTTGAGACAAAAAAATCAACAAGGAAACAGCAACTTTAAAGGACACAATGGATCAGATGGATTTAATTGATCTTTCCAGAACATTTTATCCCACAGCAACAGAATATACATTCTTCTCAAGAGCACATGGAGCGTCGTCAAAGACAGACCTCATGTTAGGACACAATATAAGTCTAACCAAATTTAAGAAGATTGGAATCATATGCAGCATCTTCTCAGATCACAACGGCATGAAACTAGAAATCAGCTACAATAAAAAAAACACCTCAAAAACATTCAAACACATGGAAGCTAATAGCATGCTCAATGGTTGCCAGTGAAATCAAAGAAGAAATAAAAAATGACCAGCAAACAAGTGAAAATGAACACACAACAACCCAACATCTATGGGACACAGTGAAAACAGTTTTGAGAGGAAAGTTCATAGCATTTCAGGTCTACCTCAAGAAGCAAGAAAAATCTTGCAAAAGCCATTTCACCATACATCTAAAAGAACTATAAAAACCCCACAGTAAGTAGAAGGAAGGAAATACCAAAGAGCAGAGCAGAAATAAATAATATAGACATGAAAAAAATACAAAAGATGAATGAAACCAGAGCTGGTTCTTTGAAAAGATAAACTTGATGAACCTTTTGCCAGACTCATCAGGAAACAAAGAGAGAGGACCCAAATATATAAAAGCAGAAATGAAGAGGCCAAGTAACAACTGACATCACAGAAATACAAAGAATAGTAAGAAAAGACAATGATCAACTATACACCAATAAACTGGCCCAAATGAACAAATTTCTAGAAAAATACAATCTTCCAAAACAAAATCAGGAAGAACTAGGAAACCTGAGTAGACTGATATTAACTAATGAAATGGAAGTAGTAATTTTTAAAAAAATCCCAGCAAACAAAAGTCCTGGACCAGATGGTTTCACAAGTTACCAACATTTAAAGAAGAACTAGCACCTGTCGTCCTCAAGGTATCCCCAAAAAATCACGGGGCGGGAAGACTTCCAAGCTCTCTTTACGAGGCCAGCATCACCCTAATTCCAAAACCCATAAAGACTCCACTAGGAAAGGGTCAGCTGCATGTCCCTTACTAATGCTCTTCTCTCACAGAAGCGTCTGCTAACAGAGGGTAGGGTCTGCCTCCCCGGAGCAGCACCACGGGTAGAGTCTCTGGGTCCTGCCACAGTCCCCCAGCTTCTCTGCGTTGGGTCTTGCCCCACGCAGGCCGACTCTGTCCCAGGCCCACCACAGGCGCTGGGATCGCCAGCTGACAGCTTTTTCCTGGCATCAGTGCTCATGCACCCCGTTCTCTCATACAAGTCTCTGTGTCTGTAGCTCACAGTGCTGGGAGCAGCACTCCCAGAGAACTCTCCCCACCCCCCACCCCTACCCCCATGGATGGTGGATCGCATTTCATTCCTCCATCTACATATCCCAGAGCCCTCAACTCTCAGTTAACCAGTGGTTGGTCAATCTCCCCTCTGTGCCTCTAGTCTTCTCCCAGTATTCTAGCCATTTCCCTGTTTGGGGGTGTCTCTCCCAGCATGTGGGCCGAGACATGGTTAGGAGAGAAGTCCAAGCGTAGGGCTTAGAATGGAAAGAGACTTGGGTGGCGATGTCAACGTGGGAACGAGCAAATACTGAGCAGCCACAGCGTGCCAAGCTCTGTACGAGAAATCGCAGGTGTGGCCGTTCTAGTTCGTCCTCATGACAGCCTCCGAAGGTTCCACTCACCTCCCTCTTTTGCAGGTGAGGAGAGTAAGGTCCAGGGCTCAAGGGACAGGGAGAGGACAGGCTCTCGGCCGCTGCTCACAGCTCTGCTCTCCTGCTCCCTCCCCCCAGGGCTCAGCACAGGAGCCACATCCACCCTCCAGCCCCAGAGTCCTGCCTCCTCGACAGTTTCACCCATTTTACCAAAAGAGAAAATTAAGCTCAAAAAGGCCACTCAGTGGCCGTCGTGGCACAGGTGCTGAGCAGCTCTGACCCGGCCCAGATCCTCTCCACCAGATGCTAACTGGCCTCGGCTTCTCCCAGAGCCTGAGCCCTCGGGTGCACCTGGGTGGGGGTGTGGGGGGGGGGGCGGGAAACCGAGGAGGGTTAGCTGGAAGGCGGTGTTTATTCTGTGGGCCTCCGGCTGGCTCCCTTTGGTCCCCACTGGCACATAGAAGCCGACCTTGTTTATTTTGCTACTTGAGAACAGTTCAAAGGGGGAAATCCATAGACAGATGCAGGCCCTCCCTCTGAGGAGAGAGGAGGCCGCCCCAGCCTGGCCCCCGTGTCTGAAGAAGTCCGCTGTCTCACAGGCGGATGGGACTCTCCCTGCTTCCTGCCCCTCTCCCTGCCTGTCCCCACCTCACCCGGGTGGGCGCTCTGCCATCCACCCAGCAGCCGCCCCCGAAGAGCAGGTTTATTCAGAGAAACTTGGAAGCCATTTGGCAAGAGGAAAAGGAAGCCATTGTTAGCTTGCAGTTGGAGTCACATAACCTTTTCTTTCTAAAACATTTACATTCACATCCACGCCTCCCATTGCTACAGGACATTAGGAATCTGCCCGACACCCGGACGATAGGAAAGAGCCGTGCAGTCAGCAGAGCTGCTGGCCCTTTCCTTCTTAAAAAAAAGTCTGACTGTGAGCAAGAAAGAATCTCCTTCAGAAAGGAGAGTGGGAAAGCATGAAGCTCCTTTTTGCTGCAGATGTTATGCCCCTCACCCCGGAATGCAGCAGTAGGGGGCGCTACTGAGCCCGTTCCAGCTGGAAAATGCGAGCCTCCATCTCCGAGGACACTCGCAGGGCCCACAGGGCCGGGCAACACGGTGTGAACTCCCAGGGGACTCTCACCCCGCCGCCTGACTCCTCCCTTTGCTCGAAAAGACAGACTGCCCCAGGGAGCCTAGCCCAGCAGCAGCCCTGGTGAGAGCGCCCTTCCGACGGGGACCTGCTGGCTCCGTGGGCCCAGGAAGGCAGGCCAGGAAGCAGCATGCGCTCCTCCATCCTGCCTCTCGTTGAACATGTTGCATCCATTTGAACCACAACACTTTTTTTTAAAGAAAGAAATCCCAGCATTGGCGTCAGGTCTGCTCGGTGACCTCTGTGATGACCTCCCCGGTGGGGGATTAAGGACTGCACGCGATTTCAGCCATCAACCCCTCGGGGTCTTGGTTATTGTTACTTGAATAAATATCTGGTTTCGATGAGTCTTCATGAACAAACATGAAAGCTGGGGCCCCCACACGTTGAGGAGCTGCTGTGGCCTCTCGCGCAGCCTCCTGCGTCACTGCACCTGCCTGCACCCGGGACAGCGGCAAGGCCATTGCATTTACCAAACAGGCCAGCAGAGCAGGGCCTCTGGCTTCAGGCGGGAGTGGGGGGGGGGGGGGGGGCTCTGCCGTCTGGGCAGCGGAACTGGGCTCTCCCTGCCGGGCTGACTGCGGAGGCCACAGCCCTCCCGGCGCCTCGCAGGGCGCCTCTGAGACAACCATCTGCTTGGAGGTTTCTCTGTGGATGCAGCAACGGGATGGGTGGTGGGGACTGTCAATCAAAGCCTGCACTGGGTGGTGGGTGTGACTGTGTTCACACCATCTCCACAGCGTGGCCACGTGGCTACCACTTTTCAACCAGGTCCATGAGAAACTAAACTTACTCTCTCCCCAGTTACTCCTGCGCTTGCATGTGTGTGTGTGTGTGTGTGTGTGTGTGTGTGCGCGTGCACGCGCACACGCGCACGCCCCGGCGTTTAGCGAGAAACAGGACTATAAATGCACTTTAAGACGCACAGCAGACAGACACTGTGTTAACGAGGGAGCCAGGGCAGCTCCCTCACAACATGTAACTCAGTCAAGAATTTTACAAGCTCTTTGTGAGGCGGGGAGAGCCGTGCACCCTGCGGTACCCGCAGCCCCCAGCAGAGCAGCAGGCCTGGGAGAGTTTCCCAGGGAGCCCGCGCCCGCCCTGCGCCGGTGGCGGTGTCTCACCTTGACTTTCCCGTAGCTCCCTTTGGGGATGAGGATCTTGTAGCCGTTCACCTCCACGGAGAGCTCCCTCAGCGTGGAGACGGCCTTGCCGGCCCGGCGCTCGTTCTTGGCCTCCACGCTGAAGAAGGGGAGGTGGGCCGCCCGCACGCAGTGCCGGGCCAGCAGGTAGGCGCAGGAGCCCTGGAAATGGAAGACGAAGCCGTCGAAGGTGCGGTAGTGCGGCTCCCCGAACACCACACAGGTGCCGGTCTCCACGGGGCTGCAGGAGGAGAACTTGCCTTTGGGCTCGCACACCTCATAGGGGCTGCAAGCGGCCTCCTGGCAGTAGATCTCATTGTTGAAGTCCAGGCAGCGGCACTTGATGGTGCAGTTCAGGTCCTCCCAGAACACCTCCCCTCGCCGCAGGAACTGCCCTGCCACAACGACAGAGAGCGCGTTGGCCGAGGGCTCTCCATCGGCGCAGGCCTGGGCCCAGCGCTGGACGGTGTGACACCCTCTACGCCACCACAGCACCTTAGGGGTAAGTGTTGTTGCCCTCCCCTGACAAGTGAGGGGTGAGGCTTAAGAGAAACTAAGTCACTTTTCCAAGATCACTCAGCAACTCAGTGGGGAAGCCAGGGTCCACGCGAGTCTGTCCGTATCCAGCCGAAGCTCTTGGCGTGACCCTTTCCGCGCTGGTGCGCAAGCCTCATTCGAGGAAAGGCACCCTGTCTGAGTCCACAGGAAAGGCTGGCTCACGGGAGTGGGCCTTCCTCTCCACGGAAGGCCGGCTCACCAGGGACAGCAACCCTGCTCGCTGGCTCCCTCAGCCATCTGTGGGGCCCAGAATGTGCCAGAAAAGGTCAACAGCACCAGGAGTCAATGCACACACGTAAATCCGTCTTCCTGAGGAGATTCTAGAAAGGGCTGACCTCTGGCTTGGCACCTTCCAAGGCTCATAAATCTTGCAGACACTAGCTTACAACTACAAACGTGGTCCTCTCTCACTCCAGGCCCTGCTAGTCCCATGCTTCCCCGCCTGTTTCGGCCTCTATCACCGACGGAATCGTGGACAGAACTTGTCCACAGGATCTAGGTCAGGAGGAGTCTGAAGTGGGGGAGCAGAATGGTTTCAAAGGATGTGTTATTTTTTTAAAAAATATATTTTTATTGACTTCGGAGAGGAAGTGAGAGGGAGAAAGATAGAAATATCAATGATGAGAGAATCATTGACTGGCTGCCTCCTGCACACTCCACACTGGGGATCGAGCCTGCAACCCGGACATGTGTCCTGACTGGGAATCAAACTGTGACCTCCTTGTTCATAGGTGGACACTCAACCACTGAGCCACACTGGCCGGGCTAATCTTTAAAGTATTCACTACTATTTATTTGGTAGACAATCAGTCTTTAAAACC
Source organism: Myotis lucifugus (assembly GCF_000147115.1). Classification (NCBI taxonomy): domain Eukaryota; kingdom Metazoa; phylum Chordata; class Mammalia; order Chiroptera; family Vespertilionidae; genus Myotis; species Myotis lucifugus. Next base: position 271,316 of record NW_005871532.1, read on the forward strand.
ACTTTCCTAAAGAAATTATCTCCCCAATCAAATTTTTGAAATTTGCCAGTTGTTAATATCAACTTTCAATTGAAATAGGAGCACCTTAGGGCTGAGGGCTGAGAGTCTTTGGTTGGGGGCAGAGTCAAGAGAACTGGGCAACCTCTCTGACTCCGGCCTTAACGCCCACCTGCCTCAGCTTTCCAACCTGCGATATGGGAACAGCACTGTTTCCTCTCCCTGCCTCATGGGACCCGTGAGACTATAAAAACCTGGCACACACGGACGGAGGAGGGGCATTTGTAAACTGAGAATGTCTGACAGGAAAGATAAATAACGCCGTAGACCAAGAGTAAGCATAGTTTGAAATTGTAGTTTAAAAATATTTCTCAAGTTTTTATAAAACTGACTACTATACAGGTTAACCGAGCAGAAGGCATGGTGCCAGCAGCCCTCCCGTCTCCGTCCGGCAGGAGCAGCTCCGTCTCAGCAGGCGATGATGCTGATACCTGCTGAGCAGAGGCCCGACGGGGTAACAGATGGGCCCACCTCCCAGCAGGTCACATGCATCAGCTGAAAAGGCCCCTTCACCTCACAGCCTGGGCACTGGTCCCAACAGCAGCCTCCACGCGGAGTAGCTGCCAGTGCCCGCCTTGTCAGGCTTCCAAAGGGCGGGGGGCGGGGGCAGGGGGGAGACAAATGCCTTGGAATAGAGGACATTTGGGCCAAAAGGTAGAATCGCTGAGATCATTTTCTTTGCAAAATGATGACATAATAACCCAGCTCCACATCACACTTCCCTCCTCACGCAGGGCAACCCCAGGCTCACAGACTGATGCATGCCCAGCGGCACATAAAGATGCACAGCATCGGCATAGGGTGTAGCATTCGTCCTGGATACAAAGCCCAAACCGTAACAGGGGAAGGAGTGAGGTCCAAGTGGGGTCTGCGTGCAGCTGGCCTGTGTGTCCCGTCACCACAGCCCGTGGCTGTCGCCACCACCGAGGTCACACAGCCGCGCCAGTCGGCTCTGTAAGGAGTGGACGGAGGGCGGGAGGTGCTGTGGCCACCAGCCCAGGCCGTGGAGGGGAGAGCCCAGTGGGTGCTGGTTTGGTCTTTTCCAGACCGTGAGCGAAGCTGCAGTCCACTCTGAGGGCAGGAGCACAGCCGGAGCCCTGTGTGCCCAGGAGCCAGGGTGTCCGTCTGGCTCCGCCCAGCTGTGCTCTGACACACTCATCCGCTGTCTCAACCTGAGGACTTCGCAGTCCTGACACGCCTGACCCCCGCGGGGACTGGCAGAGTGCGGGCTTCAGGCAGGCGGATGGGCTTTCCTGGGTATTAAACAACCTGGCGCTGGGCCAGGAGAGCAGCCCGCTGTCTCCTGGGGCTGCCGAGACACGCGGTCACCAGGAGGCAGGAGCTCCTGAAACCTTCCTCCCGGCCCAAGGCCTTGCATGGATCTGACCTCCCCACACCCTCTGCCACCCAGTGCCGGCCTGTGTCTGTGCAAATACATCTTCAGCCCGTCACCCGTGTTCCAGGGGAACCCCCGTGGTGGAGTGGGAGGCAAGGGCTCCGGCACCTCTGCCTGCAGGGCGGCCAGCACCTCCCTGGCCTCTCGGAATGTTCTGGAGAGATGCAATGGCTGGATGGCTGAGTGCATGGGAGGGTGGATGTTTACTAGTTCTAGTTGCTATCGCCTCCACTCCTCCGAGCAGAAGTGTGAACAGAAACCCTGTTTCCAGAAGACTCTTAGACACACACGAAGCAGGAGTCTGCAGCCGGGTGTTCCTGAGCCCTGGCCGCTCTGCACGCCGAGGGAGGTGTCCGGCCTGACTGTAAGGGGCCCGCGAGGAGCGCCCACAGCTTGCGCCCCGTGTGCAGCCGGCTTCCTTCTGTCTAGCATGTGTTCCAGGTCCGCACGCCCGGTCCGGCGCAGGGGCCAGGCAGGAGCCGGCGGAGGAACGGTGAAAGGGGAAGGACCACGGCGTGGCTGATGTTAACCAGGGCTCCCTCCTGTCCCTCTGGCTGGGACCTCACTCAAGACCCTCATCCACGTTGTGGCTGTTCTGAGCAGCGAGCTGTGCTCACCCCCCAGGCAACCCCTCACAAACCGCAGTGTCGGATGCAGGAGGCCTCTCGGTCTAAGGAGCCTGTGTGCTCGCATCACCCTGACCCATCGCCCGCTGAGAGGTGTCAAAGGGGGCTGGCATCAAAGTGTCTGCCCTCAGGCCAAAACGCCTGCCTGTCCATCTAAACTCCACAAACTGCGTTGCCATAGAGACAGGAACAGCCTTACCTCTGGAGGTGCAGCCATTGGCCGGGTCAATCTCTTTCCCGTCCACTTTGAACGCCCAGCGGCCGGGAACGTTGACGTTCGTGGTCTCCTGGATGTTCACAATGTCGGGGGTTCTGGACCCCGGGAGGCTGAAGAAGTTGCTGAGGTTCCCACCGTTAAATCCTGCCTGAAGCGCAGAAGGGAGACGAGCCTGAGCACAAACACTACCCGCTGGTTAACCTGCCAGAACACCTTCTCCCGACACAGCCTGCCTCGTTCATGCTGCACCAGATCAGGGTATCAGCGATGGACAAGACTAGCCTCCCAGTCTCCACAACCACCAGACATCCTTCCCTCCTTAAGAGCTCTGGGCAGGACTCCCTCCAGGACGCATGGCAGAGTGCCTCCACCTGTGCCATCACCCCCTGAGACAGTCAGGGACCACCCACCTGTGCCATCACCCCCTGAGACAGTCAGGGGCCCCCACCTGTGCCATCACCCCCTGAGACAGTCAGGGTTCCCCAGCTGTGCCATCACCTCCTGAGACAGTCAGGGGCCACCCACCTGTGCCATCACTCCCCCAAGACCTGTCAGGGGGTCCCCGCCGCTTGCTGTCCCCGTGGTCCAGTTGATTTCATAGTAATTGAAGAGCGTGAATGTGTGAGAGCCATCAGACACCAGGACGGCCTGGAAGGTGTTCACCTGCAGGTGGGAATAGATGGGCGGTGACTCCCACTGCCCAGTGGCAGCTCCCTGCACTCTGCCCCTCCCTGCCCCCAGCAGCTCAGGGCTGTGCCCGGCGCTCACGCTCTGCGTCCTCTCGGAATGTGTCCTCGCCTCGAGTGGGGAAAGCAAGGCATGTGGGACAGTGCGCCGGACAGAGAGATGCCTGAGAACCACCTAGAGGCCGGCTGGGGCAGCTCCCCAGGCTCTGACCGCCTCAGACCCAGATCGCCGAGCTCGGCTCAGCTGTGCCGATGTGCAAGCAGATGGCAGCAGGAGAATAAGCTGCAGGAAGCATAGGCAGGGAAGGGCTGAGTGCCGGGGGGGGGGGCGGGGGGAGGGCGGCAGGTGGGGGGGTGGCAGGTGGGGGGGTGGCAGGTGTGGGGGAGAGGCGATGGCAGAGCTGGTAGAGCATGTGCTCTCTCACTTCCCAGAGGGCACTGGGGAGAGGGGTGCCCCTCCCTTTCGGACAGGGCAGCGGAAAGTGATTTTCATGGAGCACTTTGTGGGGGAAACTGCTCCCTAACTGAGCATTCATGCATCACTTTGTATCTGCAAAAGTCTCAGCACTCATCTGTAGCTCAGACCAGCGCTGAGACGGGCCATTTTGGGCGACTCCCATCTTATAGCTTAAAAACTGAGAGGTAAGGGACATGAGTTGCTGGAAATCTGACGATGGCCCGGCCACAGAAGACAGGACTCAGCCAGAGCCCAGCCACTCCTGGCACCACGCTGTCCGCTCAGACTCTTCGCTGAGCTTTTCAGGACGGAGATGTTCTATACATTCGAGTGAGCCTTGCCAACAGCTTTTGGGAACAGGCTGTAGCGAATGCTGTCCTTTACTGCTTCCCTTTGCTAACCCCACCCCGACACACATTTCAGGAAATTAAATTAAAATAGAATTAAAGGAGAGGCTGCTTTGACCTTTTCCATTCAGACCCAGCATCCCTGCTGCGGATACCATCCTGCTGGCATTCTGTCGGATGCAGAGGACCCGCATCCTTATCCCGGGTAATCAGACGGCGCAGAGGATCCTGGACGCCCCAAATCACCGCCCCCCCCCAGGGCCCCGGGGGAGGCAAGGTGAGAGCAAAGAAAAGCCCTTTCTGTCCATGAGGACTTTCTCCTCGAGCTCTGGGGCTGACACTGCTGATGGCGTTGATGATAGTGTCGCCCAGGTACATGCCTCCATTCTTTGCTCTGCTCAACCAAAAAGGAAAGTGGGGCAAGGAGATGAGCGAGCAGCCCGCTAAAGATCGCCTGAGGTCACAGCAGGGTCAGGTTCAAGGCCCAGGCACAAAGTCAAGGTCGCAAGGTCACACGAGGACTAAAGCTTCAGCCCCCCAGTCCAGGCTTCCCCTTCAGGAAGCGGATTCCTCCACCTGAAACCCAGTTGGGCAGATCTGTGGTCCAAGCAGGTCTCAAGTGCAGCCCATGTCTGATCCCAGAAGTCACTCAACCAGCCAGCCACCCCCCACCACCCGGAGGCCCTGCCCTGGGCTCCTGGCGGCTCGCTCTCACGCCTCTACATGCACACCTCCTCCACATTAGTTTGAAGACTTCTCCAGACCTGCTTTTGTAAAACAGGTTTTAATTCTTAAAAACCCTCATATACTCCAGAGGATTTCTAATGACACCTGAGGAGGCAGCCGAGAAAACAGCTCAGGATTAGTGTTAGGAGACTTCAGTTTGCACTTGCCCTCCCTCCTCTGAGGTTCGCTCTCTCTTCTTCCACTTTGGCAGGTTATCTAGCCTCTCCGGGCCTGCTCTCACCTTTAGCGGCACATCCTGCGAGGCTGCATGAATGCAGAAATGGCCTCGCACAGAGCCGAGCTCAGAGCAAGCCTCCAGTAAGCATCAGCTCTCCCTCCATCAAACAAGTGGTTCTCTGAGCCCTGCCTCCTGCTCCTTGCTGCTCTTCCTTTCCTACTGCGCCCCTGAGACCTTCTGCCTCTCCCAGGCCTCTCAGGCCAGGGCAGGGCCTGCGGTGAACGGGCTCCTCTGAGGAAGGGGCCTGGGGTGAAGGGAGATGGAGAGGAGGCCAATTTCAGGGCAGGGACAGACATGGCGGCAGCTCCGCGGGGGTTGTACTGTCTTCTTCTCCAAGGAGCTCAGAACATTCAGCTGTTACCTCATTCGTCCTGTTGAAGGAGTTTTCACAGTCCAGACATTTACTCAAAGGACAAGCCAGGAAGGACCTAATGATCTTGCCGTTCTTATTGCCAACGGAAGTTGTTTGAAAATGCGGTGGCAGCATTTGGTTGGCGTTCCTCCCTTCCCCTCGGAGGCACTGAGGTCAGTGCCCCCTGGCGGCTCACATTCTAACGCTGCGAGCATGAGCCTGCTGCTCACGGGCCTTGCTGTGCCCAGAGCCTCCTGGCACTGGAAGGGGCCCAGGCCCAGGTGCTCGCACGTGCCCACCTCTGTCTCCAGCTCAATCGTTTCTGTTCCGCCCCAAACAGCTGACTCATTGCCAAGGAAACAGGAAAGCAGAGGGGATGGAAGCAACCCTCAGGGAGCAGAGCGCCAATTTCTGAGGGCATTTGCTGCTGGAAACACCATAGATGAAGGTGCACCTGCTGCCTCACAGCTCCCCGCGGCCAGTCAGCCTGAAGCCGCGGGCTTTGCGGGAGGTGTGCCTGTTGCTGACTGGAGGGAGCGGAGCTGACGGTCTCTATGACAGTGCCAGTGCCATCTTTCTGATCGGACTTTTGTTTAACATCCTCAGAGCAGATGTTAAAACTTTACTCTGTGAAACGCTTTAATCGCCCAATTAGCATCAAATCTGAATGCACAGTAAAAGAAAGGTCATAACATAATAAAATCAGTCAGGTCATTTGTGCCCCAAATCAGCACCCCATTTCCTTGTCCTACCAGGTTTTGTAGGGGGAAAGGACAAAAAAGGGGGGGGGAATTAGCTGATGAAGAGAGGCAGTGCCTCAGACAAAACAGAGGGACCTCGGGTTCCTCAGGGGCCCTGACCGTGCGGCGGGATCTGGTCTCTGCCTCAGTCCCTCTCCTGCAAAATAGATGTGGCACCTCCTGCAAGGACCTGGCCGGCTCCTTCTCACATTCGTGATGCTGAGTGACAGAGCTGCACAGCCTCAGAAGGGCCTCAGAAGGGCCACGGCCGCCAGGACTGGCGAGGTTACCCTCTCCCTCTGTGGCCTGGAAAGTGGGCGGCACGACTCATCCATTGAACTCAAGGAAAGGGATGCTCCTTGGCTCTGACAACAGACTCCTTCACGGAGGTGGAGACAGACAAGAAGCGGGTGGCAGGGGAGAGCACGGAACACAGAAAATGTGGGTTATTACGGGCGTGGTGCTGCTCCCTCCGTAAAACGTGACTTCCTCCCAGGTCACAATGAAGACCCACGTGGCCGAGAAGGCTGCCATGTCCTTGAAGTGCTTCCTGATGTCCTTGGTGGCTCTTGTCAGGATGGCAGGGTCCATGGTCTCTCTGTAGTAGATCTCGCCTCGGATTCCGTTGTGCACGTCTGCCCAAAACGGGGCGATGAAGGCCCTCCCGTCCGTCAAGGGGAAGGACTCGGGCGTGAACTGGCTCACCAGCACGTTGAAGGAGACAACGCCGTTGTTATTGACCTAAAAAGTAAGACAGGCTTTGCATGGTGGATCCGTAACCATGACAACTCTAGAGTCCTAACCCACACAGACCTCCGCCTGACAGGTGAATGGAAACCACGTTCACTGAGTCAGAACCCCCAGCGTGGCTCAGCCAGGAGGCTTGTTTACTTTTAAACTCAGTGATTTACTTCCACTTTCACCGTGTCATTAGCTGCGTTTCTTATTCATAATCAGTCTCACTTCATGTTTTTGATCCTATCTCTGTTTACATTTACCTCATGCTACTCAGGTGTGTGTGTGTGTGTGTGTGTGTGTGTGTGTGTTCCGCCAGGCAGGGAGTAATGTGGGCAAAAAAGAAGATCCAGAGTCACAGGAGAGATAGAACATGGAAGCAAAATGTTAAATTAAAAACCTGAGGAGCTCTCTGTATTAGACCTTGATTTCTACTATATGACAAGAGAGGGGTGTCAGGAAAAGAAAGCCAAGTACTTTCTCCTCTAACTCCACTCCGGGCACAGCCTCTCCTCTCTGGATGAGGCATTTAAAGGACTTCTAGGACCTTCCAACCACCTACTCAGTCTCCTGGGTTTTTTCGTGATTCGCCAGTGTGTTTGTAAACTTGTAAATTACAAAACCTCACTGCAAACCACGAGCCAGTCTGCACTCAGGCGACACGGGTCTGTCTTCACCTTCTTCTCCATGTGCCACAGCCTCACTAGGACCAAACCCAACCAACCCACCAACCCCCTGAGCACACGGTTGCCCGGAGAGTTCTGCCAGCAGACGGTGCCATTTCCTCATGTGTGTCTGCCCCGGGCCCTATGGCCTATCTCAGACACCATGAGCATGGCCAATTCTGCAAACGACATTTATGTAACAGCTGGTTCCCCATTTCTGCGCCCTGACTTCTCTCCCAGTTGGTAGAAAGCCCGAGAACAACAGACACAAACTTTTCACACCCTCAGGGAAAGAAAACGATCCTGCTCCGAGTAGCTTTTCATCTTATCGGGTAGCGAAGTCATGTCCATGGCTCGCAGCTGTATTGTCCTGCCTGTTGCGATTATCAGCCATTAAATACCCCTTCGAGCTCCTTAATCATAAAATCTACCAGTTCATGATATCTCTGAGCCTGCCCCTGGGCTGCCAACAACTCCTCTCCTTCCTGAGGCCCGGAAAGTGTTTAAATGTTTTCACTTCTGACAAACAAAGGGGAAGGCGCAGAGCACAGCGGGCCGCCTCTCCACTTACATAGACGGTGCGGTAAGGCACGCCAAAGAAGAAGATGGGGATGGCCAGCTTGATCTCGGGGGAGCTTCCGTCGTCTACTTTGGGGGTTTTGGTGTCATTCTGCCAAAATGGGTACATGAGCTCCCTGGGCTGAGCTGTCAAGAGAGTCGGTGGTTAGATCGACGGCAGATCCTGCCCTGTTGCCTAAGCCACTTCCCTCCCACCCACGAACCCAGCTTCCTCCAGGAAGTCTTGCAAACCAGACGCAAGTCAGACTCCCTTTCATCCCCGTAAACCCCGCTCACACCGCACTGCCTTTGGCCTCTGGGGAGGGGAGAGCAGTGCCTCTCCTCAGGAGCACTCAGCCCATGCTCCATCCACGCTCCATCCACGCTCCATCCATGCTCCATCCATGCTCCATCCATGCTCCATCCACGCTCCATCCAATCTCCCTCCACGCTCCATCCACGCTCCATCCACGCTCCATCCACGCTCCATCCATGCTTCCAGACATCGTGGCTCGAGCCATGTTCACACAGTGGCGGGAGCTGTGCGGCCGCCCTGCCCAGGGCTCTCGGAGCCTGAGCCGCCTCCTGGACCCAATGGCTTAGGCAGCTTGACCCTTGGCCAGAGGGCAGGGCGCAGAGAAGGTGGCTCATGGCTGTGCCGCTCCCTCGGTCTCCAAAGTGCTACTCTCCTGTCTTTTCCTGAAAGGAGTCCCCTCCCTCCGCTGCACAATAGGAGGAGAGCTCAGGTCCCAGGAGGAAAGAAAACAGCTGGACCTGGGACAAACTGGGAGGAGGGTGCGCAAAACTGGCCTGCAAGTGGCCCTGGTTGAGGTCCAGCCCTGGCAGATGGCTCTCTGCCAGCTCATGTCCACAAAGGGCAGCATGGGATCCTCTGGGGGGAGGCTCTGGGGCCTGGAGGACTCTGTGGAGAGGAGGCTGAGGGCTCTGACTCATCAGCCTGGCCCGGTGAGCATCGGCCGCGAGCACACTCCCCTCACATGGCTGCCACCACCTCCCTGGCAGCCTGGCCTGTTTCCCCTCCAAACCGGTGTGTGGGTTTGTGGGTATGTGTGAGCGTGTGTGCGCGTGTGTGCGCATGTGTGTGTGTGTGTGTGTGTGTGTGTGTGTGGCCCCGTTTAGTGATCGAAAGTAGACAATTTCCCAAGGGTCTACATACAGGACTTGACCAGATGCTCCAGGCCAGGGGCAGGACCGCAGTGGCCTGCCCGGATGGAGAGCTCAGCTGCTTCCCAGGGTAACATCAGAGGGAAGCAGGGAGCGCTAGGCCTACGGACCATTAGTGTATCATTGTTCCCCAAGCCCCGTCTCTGGGGAGCCACCCAACGTCACCCTGTAGGAGGCGCTGTAGCTGATTCAATCACGGGAGCACTGCTGGTGTGCTTTACTTAAAGCAGTGGTTCTCAACCTTCCTAATGCCGCCACCCTTTAATACAGTTCCTCATGTTGTGGTGACCCCCAATTTCATTGTTACAAATTGAACATAATTAAAGCATAGTGATTAATTACAAAAACAATATGTAATTATAGATGTGTTTTCCGATGGTCTTAGGCGACCCCTGTGAAAGGGTTGTTCGACCCCCAAAGGGGTCGCGACCCACAGGTTGAGAACTGCTGACTTAAAGTCACAACCAGGGGGCAAAAGGGGTTCTTGAACATTTGTATTTGCACAGAATTACCACATTCAAAATTCCTAGGAGGTAGGAATGTTTAAAAAATCTATAATCCCTATTGTAGCATTATACACAGTTACTTATTAAACTTGCAAGGTGATAAACTTTCTCAAATTAATAATAATAAAGCAAATCATGTCATGGGTTTATCCTTCATGAGCAACTATTTAGAAGAGATGCCCACGTGTGAACAGGCTTCTATTCACACTGACCTGCCATCACTTTAACGGGAAGGTTAACCAGCATGTGGCAGCCGTGGCCACCCCGCCTAGGACACGCAAAAGCCACACCCCCAGGAGGTGGCAGAACTGTGGCCATCCGGGCGGCCCCTCGCTTCTCTCTCTGCTCCAACCAGGGTAACCTGGGAAGAGTTTTCTCTTCATGAGTGACCCCAACTATGCATGGTTTTGAACAGGAAAGAATGGACAGTTAAAACTTTTTCCATTTTAAGAAGAATACAAATAATAAAGATATGTAATATTGTATATGTTTAACAAAGACTTGTTGAATAATAAAAGGTGCTTAATAAAAGGGAGTAGGTTTAACTTCAGTAATTTCCACCTTGGAAGGCATCAATATTATAAAAAAAATACAACTTGTTAACAGATGGCCTATTTATTGCCACCAGAGCTCATGAGAGGGAACTCGCTCGCTCCAGGTGGGGATTTCATAGACATCACTCTGCTCCTGGACGTTGGTGGTTTTTTTTTTTTTTTTTTTTTTACCAAATAAAATGTACTTGCTTAGAGCAGGGGGTAGGAGATGAGAGTCAGTGGGGGCGCTCATGGGGAGTTGCATGCTACACTGTTTGAATTTGCCCAGCCCTCAGAAAATGTCAGATTTGTGATCATGTGCCGGTGAACCAGACAAACAAACAATACAAAGAACGATGTTTTAGAATTTTAGCGATAAGCGTTTCAAATCCATGTAGACTTCCCCACCTTTCTTTCCTAAAATCCGAAACAGCGGAAAGAAATGTCCGTGTATTCTCGCTGCCCCGGCCACGCCGCGCAGAGTGGAGAAGGAGTCGCGGAGGGAGGGCGATCAGGTGTGTCTCACTGCGGCTCAGGTTTCTGGCCGCGTAGAAGGTCACTGACCCAGGGCACCCACACCAATGCCATTGAACTCCATGATTTGGGGTAAAACAAGTGTATTCTTTGAAGTCCCCATGCCTTAATGGGGATCAATCATGAGGTCTGGGCAGCACACACACCTGCCCTATATGCTTTTAATGAAAATAATTTGCATTTTCTTAAAGACCCATTATCATGGGGCGATCCAGTGTATACACAAATGGTGTTCACAGTTAAATAAGAAAATTAGGGATATAACTAAACAAGTTATTCAGCGTCACTGTATTTTGCTTTTGACCACAACATTTCATTTACATTTTCTGTTGCATCTGTAGGTACACGTAGCCCTGACAATGATAGTTGCACCACAGCGTCCCTTCATATATTCAAGAGCACGCGGATCAGGAGTGTACACAACCCTGCAGGACTCACCTCGGTGCTGTACCAGCGCGAAGATGAAAGAGACCCAGATCCGAAGGAACGAGGAGTAATTCATCCTGGAAGGTCAAACAGAAAGAGGGGAAGTCCCAGCGGGCCAGAGCCGATGCGACACCAGGTGTGCTCAGTGGCGAGTCCCGGGCACGAGGCAACATCACAGGACAAACTCCCAGGACAACATCACGGAGCTGAGTGGGGCTGCGGCTCCACGCTGGCAGGGCCCCCAAGTTCAATGCTCCATGAACAAATCAGACTCCCCCATGAAGCCAGCTTGGACGTGTGATGAGATCACGCAATCACCGGGAGATTACACAGAAGCCCCGGGGGCAACAGAGGAGCGGAAAGCCGGCCACTCTGGCCCCTGAGCACCGAGCAGTGGGGGCTCCGAGGATGCAGGCCGTGCCGGGTCCCCCGGAGACCGAGCTCCTCTGACTCTCATAGCAGCTTCCGATGAGGTTCAGGTAAAGGTCAATTAAACAATGCAGCCCTGCAGGTGGGGAAGCTCCGAGTGCGCCGTCCCCTTCTCCACAGCAAGGTCACCCACCATCGGAAGCCCTGACGGAGGCGGGGGGGGGGAGCACAGACTGCCCACTGCTCCCACCGGGGGTGAGCGCGTCCAGGGTGACAGGCAGGGGACCCTGCCAGGGCTGCCCCTCAGAACAACAGCAAGAACAGGCAGGACTCAACACGCAAGCCAGTCACTAGTCCAGCAAAGTGACCAAGGAGCTCGCGGAAGTGGACCTGCTTGCATGTCAGTGGGAGCAGTTGAGCAGGCTGTGCTGCCCCCCAAGGGGCGCGGACAGTCCGGCCGCCCGTCAGGCTGAGAGGCAGCTCCAAGGCGCACGCACCTGCCCCGACCCAGGGCAGCGAGACCGCAGGCTGCTCGGCCGCCCTTCAGTGCACACCTCCTCTTACTCCTCGAGGTTCCCCCAGCTCCTCAGCCAACAGCCACGGACCAGCAGGACCCTGCCCTGCCCTGGGGGCGTTTTGTAAATCTCCAGGGTCAGGCACACTCGGAAACCTGCAGTGCGTGGCAAGGCACAGCCCTGCTGGCAGCGGCGTGAGACCTGCCGAGACCCCAGCCTTGGCAGGGGATGCGGTGCCCGGACCCCGAGCCCTCGAGCCATAGGAGAACTCACTCAAGCATCTGCATTTACGGAACATGTCACTAACCTGTTCTGTAGAGGCTGGAGGAACCGAGTCAGGAATATTAAGCCAAATCTTGGTAAACCAGGAAAACTCAGGCAAAACAGGAATCCATGTCAGTTCTCCCCCTCCTGCTGCCAATTATTGCTGATTCCTGAAATGATGTCTGAATCGCCTACTCTTAAAACCAAAAATTCAGTTACCCTGCACTCAAGGCAGGCGAGTGTTGAGTTGCAATCAAGTTCTTTCTATTGATTAAGGAAAAGTACATCTAAAGATCAGTTTCAGGATCCTGGAGAAAGGTTCCTTTCCTGAGAAACCAGACCTCCCCCAGCCCTCGAAAAAGGAGATTCAGATGGAAATGTCAGGTACTCGGAGCTGAAACCCCAAGCCTTTCTGATCGGAATCGCTTTGCACTGAAAACACAAAAGAAACCCCCCTTCTACCTTTGTACCAAAAAAAGGCAACTGGATAACGTTACAGGATTAGCATTCAGCAGCATGGGACTGAGACGAGACAAAGCGGGCTCCCACATTCAGATGGAGCTGGTTTCTCCTCAGTCTGTTCAGTCCTGTGGCTTGAGCGTGGCCACAGGCAGGCTGCACTGTGTGTGCACAGGTGTGCACGCAGCCGTCACGGAGCCTTCTCAGCTCGCCTGGGCTTCCTTCTCCCCTCTCCTCTCCAGCCCGCCCTGAGGGAGCCCAGGGTCCTTTCTAGCGAATGGAGGGAGGTGACCCGGGGGCTGCTCTTCCCCAGGAAGCCAGGCCGGGCCCCGGAACCTCGGGGCCCAGGGAGGGCCCTGGGAGGAGATGGGAACATGTGCAGTAAGTAAAGAATTTACAAGGTCTTGTAAACAAGGGAAAAACTTGTTAAGATAAATGAAGAATGAGAAAAGTTGGCTAAGACATAAACTAAGGTTACTATTCAAAACATTTAGAGTGAGATTTGTTTAAAACGAAAGCATTTCAATGTAGCAGAAAAAAACTGTATGTCAATCATGGGAAATTTTAAATGACTCCAGATTTGTCCCTGACCAGACAAAACCATACAAAATCATATAATTTCAGTTTCGAGCAAGTTGTCCTACAATGGACAAGAGTATTTGGTATAATTTTTTATACCATTTTTTAGTATAAATTATCTGATGTCTTTCTAAAAACCCATGGTAATTCGGTACGTTTTGCACACTAAGCTTACTCTGGTATCATGAATCCTCCACATATATTTACCTGAAGACATCAAATGTTCTTTTCCTCCCCAAGCCCATATTTATGTGACAGAAAATCTGATTTTTGCCGCCTCATCCAAATAAAGCCAACCCTGGACTCGCCTGGAGAGCCTCTCCCGTCGTCAGTGGGTTCGTCCTGGGCCGGCCCACGGGGCAGGAAGCGGAAGAGCCGCTCTGCTTTCAACGGCTGGCGGCATCCCCACGCGGTGCCTTCTTTCTGCACGTGCTCAGGGCCGTCTGCCTCTCAGGCTTTCGACCCACATTAAATGCGTCACCTTTCTCGAGGCAGGACTCCTACTGCGACGAATGCCACCCGGGCATAGGCAGGTGCCCGAGGTGGAGGCCTGGCTGAGAACCACCTGGAGCACCCGCGGGCAGTGCCAGGTGCGGGGCCGATGGGCCGGGTGGACTGGGAAGCTGGTCAGTGAGTATTTCAAGTGTTCACTCGGTTAAAGATGGAGAAATGACAAACTCTCTTTTTTTGCCGTTTTTTATATCTTACATGTTTTAGATTATTTTAGACATTTACTTCAGTACAGTTGGCACGCAGGGTCATGTTAGTTCCAGGTGGAGAGCAGTGATTACACATGCAACCGGATAAGCCTTGTGCCCCGGCTCCACACACGGCTGTGAGCACGATGGGAGTGACTCCATCCCTGCTGCGTCACCTCCCGAGGCTGCTTCTGTGACTGCAGTTTGCGCCCCTGCTGCCTTCGTCCTCCCCAGCCCTCCAGGGGACCGCAGGTGTTGTCTATATCTGTGAGTCTGGACAAACATCTTTTTTATGACATGTGGGCAGGAGGCTTATTCTGTGAGGCTGTGACGTGAGCAAAGGTTTCTGACAAGATTCAGACCGAAGGTGGGTGAGGCCACAGGAGCCCTAACCCAATGGGCCTGCGCTGCTGCTTGGGCAGGAGACACCGGAAACGAAACAAACACAAACATGTGATTCCCTAAAAACCAGCCCGGCTGGCCGGCTCAGTGGCTGAGCGTCTGTCTACCTGGGAACAAGGAGGGCATGGGCAATGCCCTATCAGGGCACATGCCCAGGTTGCAGGCTCGATCCCCAGGAGGGAGCGTGCAGGAGGCAGCTGATCAATGATTCTCTCTCATCTTTCTCTCCCTCTTCTTTCCTCTCGGAAAGCAAATAAAAGTATATTAAAAAAATAAAATAACTAAAAACATGTAGAATGGGCCTTATGTGCTGATTGGTTTTGTTTTTATTAAGTTTCTTACACCTTTCCTGTGAGAGAGTTTTGAGCTCAGTTGAAACAATGCAGTGAGCAGTGTGGTTGTGAGTTCTTCCAGGCTCGACCTCAACGCTGACGCAACTGGGCGTGGTGGTGGGACAGCGTGTGGTGGTGGGACAGCGTGTGGTGGTGGGACAGGGTGGCAGATGGGGGGCTTGAGATCAGGGAGAGTCCCAGCACCGCCCAGGCCAGGGGCAGTTGAGCCTGGAGGAAAGGAGAGGCTACACCCTCAGAGCTGCTGGCCTCCCAGCCCACACACACTGGGCCTGGGCAGGGGGGCCCTTACCTACTGGCAGGGGCGGGGAGGGAGGGCCCCCTGGGCTGGGCTGCTATGAGGCGCTCAAGCGAGGAGGCGGCCACACACAACAGGGGGCCTGCTGAGCCTTGGGGAACAGCCTTTACCTGCCAGCACTCAGGAGCCTGAGGAGAGTGAGGCCTCGCTGCCTGGGCTGCAATGCCAGCTCCTGGGACAGACGCTGAGAAGCGGGTGGAAGGCTCGGGGCGGGAATTGCTGCATCACACGCGTTATGTGCGTCGGGAGAGCCGCCTGATGATCAGGCTCCATGGGAAGCCCCCAGTACCCTCCATGGCCGCAGGGGCTTGTGGGAAGCTTACCCCGCCCTCCTGGGCTCCCCCGCCAGGGCCCCCCGTAGGCAGCGTGGGCGGCAGGGGCACAGAACTGGCTCCCCCATGCGGTGGCACGTGGCCCCTGAAGGCAGAGCAGGGCGGCTCCCCACTGCCTGGGGCCGGGTCATCGTCTTCCCAGTGACTGACAGTTCAGTGACAGCATGGCCTGGTCCCTGGAGGCATAGAGATGGCAGCAGCGTGTGGCGTTCCAGGGGCAAAGTAGGTGGGAAGCCAATGGGGTACTGCTTCTTACCGCGTCTAGTCAAGAGCGAGAATTTGTGAGCAAGAGTCCGAAGGCAGGTGCCCCAATAAAATGTCTTGACCCCTCGCTCAGTTGTGAATCCGAGTCAGTTTTCAAATCTGGAATCCACAGACGGAAAAGGGAACCAGGCCCCAAAGGGAAAGGCCCGGTAACAGCGTGACAAGCGTGTGCGCTGAAGCTCTTCCGACCCTTCCCCAAGAGACCGTCGGCCATGAACCTGAGGACTACGGGCTCAGGGAGGGGATGCCAGGCATTCTGAGGACGGGCACACCTACACTCGGACTGAGGTCCGAGTTAACATGACGCCCAGACGCTGCTAGAGCAGGAATACCCAGGAGGCCCGGCCACGGCCGCCTGTGGGGGTCCACGGGGCTGCAGACACGCCTGGCGGTCACCTTCCAAGCCCCACAAATGCACTGGCACATTGAGGCCTGGGCGCAGGCCCCGCTGCAGCCATGGCAGCAAGTGCAGAGGAGGATTGCCAACCAAGGTCAGGGGAGGAGGTGAGGTGAGTGTCCCTTTAAAGAGCAGGAGTGGGGCCTCGGCGGCACGGCCAGGAGACGGGCCATGGCAGTCCTGGATGACGGGGCACTGCAAGCTTAGCCAAGTCGGAGCCTGGTTTGCAGCTGCCGGATGAACACGGTATCTTTACGACAGCCAGTTACCGCGGCTTCCCACACATGCATGTGGCCATCCGGTTGGCAAATGCAATGCTTCCTGCCTGAATCAGGATCGAGGATCAGAAGTGGTTACATTCAAACAGGACAGACAGCAGTCTACAGTCGCAGTTCTGCCCCGGGGCTGAGAGCTAGACCCTCTGGGTTCTAAGAGCAGCACGTGGTCCATTATGTTGATAACGTCGAGCTGAGTGGGCACAAGGAACCAGAGAGGGTGAGCAGGCTGGGCCTTGGTGGGACACGCGTTCCAGAAGGAGGAGGATAAGTCCTGCAAAGATGCAGAGCTGTTCACGAGGCTTTTAGGAATCCAGGAGTCGGGGCACACCGGGACGCTCTCTCAGAGTGAAAAACACACAGAAAGCCACATCGCTGCATCTGGAAACCCCTCTACAAAGGAGCGTGTCCTTCTCTGTGGCTTTCTTTGGACTGTAGAGGCCACACTCCATACTGTGGAGACTGCGCCAGCCCCTCCCAGGTGGGGGACTTCCACCTGGCCTTGGGCCGCGAGCAGAAAAGAACTGTGCAGCAGCTCCAGGCTGAAATGCAAGCAGCCCTGCCCTTGGCACACGCTCAGGAGACCTGTGTTGTTGAAGGTGTCAGCACCTTCAAGACCCAGTGAGAGCACCAGAACGCAGGTTCTGGAGTGACGTCATGCTCTCTGCAGCAAAGAACAGCAACCCTGAAGACCAGCTCCTGGTGCCACTGAGCCCTGGCCTGGAACATCTGACCCAGACACAAGCAACCAGGGTCCAGGCATTTTCCTCACAAGCGAGGCCCTGCTGGGCCATCAGACCATCAAGCAGGGGACCGGGAGAGCCTCCCCGACAGGGGAGGTGAGATGTCTGGCCTGGCAAAGGCCACTGTTTGACTGAGTGGCCTAGACTCCATGTCACCTGCCCTAGTGGTACCAGTACCCCCACCCTCAACCCGGGTTACACATTTGGCCACATGTGGGTTGGGGGTGGGATGCACACGATGAGGAGAAACCTGAGCTTGGTGTTCAGATGTTTGTCCTGCTGTGTGAGCCGCAAGCACGTGGCTATAAATCGGCTCGTCAGGGTGGCCTGGAGACCGTGAGAAGGGAATACCCCGACATGTGGAGCCATGGGCAACGTAGCTTGTCAAGTATCTTGTATCAAAGGGGAAGTGTTCTGAGGTTGGAACATGTACCCACTCGTAGGCAGGGGTGAATCGCATGGCTGGCTGGACAAGGGGCATAAAAGGAAAAGGCTTGGAAGTCAATGGCAAGGGAGCCTGGAGTAGACGCTGGGACAGACAAATGGGCTGGGCACGGGGTGTGAAGATCTTTGCATCATGTTGGCACCCACAAGAAAGCATTCACTACAGAAGAGGGCCTCAACAACCAACCATGTCGAGGCGGTCTTTGCCAATGTTGGTACTATGTGCACATGTATGAAGTGGCCGCAGAATCAGGGACAGAGGTTATGCGTGAGCCCAGCAGCGTGAACTCCCACTTAGCAAGGCTGAGCAGTTACCATGGCCTCTGAATGTACCATCTGTAAATAACAGAGGCCACAGAGAGGCCCTCTGCATGGAGGCGTGCAGAGAGCCTCACCCCCGGGCATGGCATCTGTGTTGACTGGCTCCCGACCAGGGAACCAACTTTCTAAAAGCGTGAGTGTGGCCCGTGGCTCTGTGGGATCTGCCGGCTGGAGCACCACAGCACGAGGCAGAGATGCCAGCCACGCTACTCTCACTGCCTTGGAGTCTCCGCACCTCAACCCTGGGCTACCTTCCACTCAACGGGATGCACATACACCCTCTTAGCTTTTCAGCTTAAAACAGTGGTTCTCAACCTTCTGGCCCTTTAAATACAGTTCCTCATGCTGTGACCCAACCATAAAATTATTTTCGTTGCTACTTCATAACTGTAATGTTGCTACTGTTATGAATCGTAATGTAAATATTTGATATGCAGGATGGTCTTAGGCGACCCCTGTGAAAGGGTCGTTCGACCACCAAAGGGGTCACGACCCACAGGTTGAGAACTGCTGTCTTAAAAGAAGGCAATTACAAACCTGAGGTAAACTTCTAAAATCTTTCATATTTATTACTATCATGGTAATAATCATCTAAACAGCAAGCTGCAAGCATCAGTTTAAATTACTGCACGAAGGCTCTAGAACCTGTCTTCTTAAAGAATTAATATTATTTGCCTCTAAGTAATATTCATTTTTGTGTTGGCCTTACTCATTGTAGACACTGGGTTTGGGCTCAGCTGATAAATGTGACTTAATTGTGGGAAAAGTGGCATTGGGGCTTTGAGGACCACATTGAATGACACTTCTAAATGTTCGTAACTAGTCAGCGGAATTTTCTAGATCTAAGATCTCAATAATAAAAATATTCATCTCTAAAATTTAAACAAGGACTCAAAGATACTTTTTGAAAGCACCTTCACTATCTACCTCTAGCCAAGGACTCTGTAACAGCTATTTCTAAGTAGACCAACATAACAACAACAAAACCCCCTCACAACTAGCTTTACCCGGACAGACTCGCTAGCACATTAGCAATGAAGCTGAGAGAAGAGGGTGTGGGGCGGACACACTATAGTCCTTCTTCACCAGGTAGCACCGAGCAGTTCCTGTGGAAGAATTCCCCTCTAGCCAGTGCGGTTCTGAGACTGGAGGCAGCAAGCGGAGAGATGTCGGCCAGGAACCCATCACTTTCCAAGGGCAGGCAGCGGGAACAGATGCGCACACATTGTAAGGACAGAACGCCCTGCCCCCCCCCCCCCCCCCCCGCCCCGCAGGGGTGGATCTCACTTACCAAGGATTAAACACTAGATTCCAGCAGAAAGATGGCTCCCAAGGTACACGCCATGCCTGGCTCATGCAGATCTGTAACGTGTTAAATTCATGCCCCGATGTGTGTGCCTAACGAGAAGGACGCCCTGGCTTGGTGGCGCGAACCAGGAAGAATACATCAAGCCCAAGATGAGCAATCTCTGACTTTGCACAAATGTGACAAGTCACAAAACCAGAAAAGGACGTTCTTGTATAAGTCAATAGAGAATAATCCGGCAATATCTACCGCATCACAAACACTCTGACCTTTTGATCCAGCAATCCCACTTCTGGGAACGTATTCTACAGGTTTATTTCAAACATGTAAAATAACATATGCTAATTGCAGCAAATGAGAGAGAGAGAGAGAGAGAGAGAGAGAGAGAGAGAGAGAGAGAGGGAGAGAGAAACGGAAATTTCTATCACTAAGGTATTGGTTAAAATAGCACTATAAATTACATCTAGATTACACTGTAAGCAAAGGATAAGGTGACGCCTTATGCTATGAGAAAGGTCCAAAATACATTTTAAGTAAAAACCAAAACCAAAAACAACAACAACAAAAAAACAAGGGCCCTGGCTGGGTTTCTCAGTGGTTAGAGCATCGGCTTGCAGTCCAAAGGGTTGCAGATTTGAGGCATGTACTTCCATTGCGGTTTGAAACCTAGCCCTGGCCGGGGCGCATGTGGGAGGCAACCAATCGATGTGTCTCTCATGTCAATGTTTCTCTCTCTCTCCCTTCCTTCCACTCTCTCTAAAAAAAACTCAATGGAAAACATATCCTCGAGTGAGGATTAAAAAGTAATAGTTTTTTTTAAAAAGCAAGGTGCACAGTGGTCTGTAAATTACCAGCTCTGCTCTATATAAATAGGGGGACAGTAAGAAGACATATTTTCCTTCGCTATTATTTGTTTAAATTCAGAGGCACCCACTTTCCCAGAAGACTAGCAGCGCTTCCCGGCCACACTGAGCCAGCTTTGGGCCTTCTCCCCAGCAGGTCTTTTCCTCTGTTGCTGGCTCAGCTATGGCGTGAAGAGCCTGAACCCAAAGCCGAGGCGGCCGGAGCTGGTAGCACTGGCGATCAGCACCAGCATGGCCCAGGGCTGCAGGGCGCCGAGGACCGGAGGGCTGAGGGCCTGACGTGCCGGCTGCGGGTGCTGGAGGCAGGAGGCTCACTAAGGGCCATGTGCTGCCTCAGGGAAGGCAAACTCAGCACCATAGGCTGAACACCAGTCTCTGGAGACTCAGATGAAGGGCTTTTGTTATTAGTCACTTTCCTTCGATGCTCTTGGTACAGATCTGCTGTTCACTGCTCCTCTGAAGTGCCATATGGCACACTTGGGTGCTATCGACAAGAATAAGTGAACCAGTAATATGATGCAAGAAAACTGACAAGTTGGTTTTTAATCTGAGAACATTCTAGAGTAGCGGTCGCCAATAGGTGGTCCAAGGGCCACTGGTGGTCCGTGAGGTCAGAAAGGTTGGTGACCGCTGTTCTAGAGCCTTAAGACGTTTCAGTAGACAGACAAAGGTGAGGGGTCACTCGGTTCCAACTCAGACTTTTATCAAGGAGGCATCAGTGTTCAAGTAAACTTAAAATTGGTATTTATAGAAGAAAAACTACGTTTATGATCTACTGGAGCCTGTATTGAAGGTTTGTTTATGAGAAAGGATGAGGCTGCCATTGCTATTGCTATTGTTTCTCCTTAAATTTCAAGAAAGCCTTGAGAAGAACATAAATATTGTTTACAAAATAGAAGACACAGATTATCTATAATGGTCAGCAAGATGTAGACCTGCCAAAAATTATAATGCAATTTCAATTTGAGTGTTTCCCAGACTCTTCATCCTGGAACATTCCTTAGTCACTATAAGTAATACATTTAAGGCAATAAATAAGAATGGGAATAAGAGGAGGCAGACATTAAAGAACACAGACTAAAGAGGAAAAGATGTGTTCTGATATGTCTGAAACACTTGAGGGCAGGTGTAAGCTTTACTCCA
This sequence comes from Myotis lucifugus, assembly GCF_000147115.1. Taxonomy (NCBI): domain Eukaryota; kingdom Metazoa; phylum Chordata; class Mammalia; order Chiroptera; family Vespertilionidae; genus Myotis; species Myotis lucifugus. The sequence continues at coordinate 292,322 of NW_005871532.1, forward strand.
CAATTAGAGAATACAACTAGGACATTATGAATTGCTTTGGTTGTGTTAAAAGTGTGATTTAAACTTCAATTTGTTTACAAAAAGGAGTCTGAATAAAACAAAGAAGGTATACCTTAGAAAATCCCATTCTAACCCTTGTACTCCATCTTTTACTAGTTTCTTGTGTGTCTTTCAAGTTAAACGTTTATTGCACACTCACTGTAGTCAAGTTCTCAAAATACAACGCTTAGCAACACAATTTCACCTTCAAGGACTGTACGGTTACACCACCTGTATAAAAAGTGATTTTTGTGGAAACATGGTCAAATAATTTGCGGGGAAAAAGTGACACTGGAGTTTTGGGGATGGAGATTCTGGCGTAAGCAAAGGCCCAGAGACGTGGAAATACAGTATGGTCTACGTGCAGATCTCAGCCAGCCCTGTCACCAGGCCTTCAGGCCCTCTGCCTCTGTCTCCTCTATGTTAACTTTTGCCATTTTACAAATGTACAGCACTTGCCTCTAGTTCACCCATCTTTCTACCCACTTAACTTCCCTGGGAAGCATTTTAGCAAAGCTCTTCAAAGCATGAAAAGTCCCACTGAAAGTTCCAGTCGTTTTACTCACAGCAATTTCTACTAAGAAACAGGGATGCTTTCTAGCCTTGTTACTTACATGTTATTCATATTAGCATAAATGTTTTAATCTTAAATGCTCAACAAGGAACTATTGGAACAGTAAAAATACATCATTAGGAGAAATTATTAAACCATTAAAATTTGTTTTTTAAGGAATGTTTAATAAGGTAGATACCATATGCTTTGCTAACATGTGTTTTTATTGGTTGAAAACAGCTTGCTCATCGTGCATACACGGAGAGCACTTTTAAACACACTGTCATTATCATTTCAGACTGGCACTTCAGAGGAGCAGTGAACAGCAGATCTGTACCAACACAGTGTTCCAGTTCTGTATGAGGGCAAATTACAGTTTGGATTTAGAGCCATCAGCCACATGAGTGATTTTGTTGTAGAGCAAATAAATTTAGTAGATAGATATCGAGGAACATCTCATCTTAGTGTTTTAGCAAAACGTAAAGATTAACAGTGAACGTGTGTGTGTGGTTGTCGAGAACTTAGCAGCGAGTACTGTGGTACAGCTGTCCAGGCGTGGACCCCACAGCCAATGAGAGCACTAAACAGCCATCGGCACTTCTCATTTTACCCATTTAAAGAGAACTGTTCTAGTTTCTTTATTCTAGTTTTCTCTCTATTTATTAGGCTTAATGATTATGTAGGCCACTGTTTCAGTGTTTTGAAATAAAGTTGTAAAAACACCACTAACTCAGCAGAATAATGCTGACCCTAGTGCTGTGTTGTTTTCTTTAGTGCAGAGTAAGGTGGGAGCATAAGACCCTGCTCAGTACGGTATATTATATTACACACACACACACACACACACACACACAGTGAACATTTTAATAGATCAGTCTGTGGGGAAAAAACTAAACATTTCTAATGTTAACACTCACATTTTTGAAGGAATCACAAATACATTCTATTTTAAGGAGATAAAATATGGTTATTCCTTTCATGGATTAACTCAGTTCCTAATTCTCAGTTACCTGAAAAACTTAAAAGTAGACGAACTGACTGATGTTAATATTTAATGACCTATATAGTTTTTTGAGAGAAATAATCTTTATTCAGTAAGGTCTTACATAGCATAAAAATCTACAAATCAACCATGAACTCATAGGCGTGTATGCGCAGCGCACAGACACAGCCTTGTGAATGTGTTTAAGGTTATGTGGCCAGCGTTGACCCCAAAGCGCTAGGTCTCAGCTCAACCACAGTCTTTTCCAGAGAAGCGCCTGGAAGAAAAGGTGACCTTGCTCATAACATCCACGGGCAGGTCACAGCATTTCCCAGTCCCGCGGCACGGGCTGGAGTGTGGCGGCGCGGGGGCGGGGTCTGGGGTGGTGGTGGGTGAGGGGTCCTGGGCGTGGGTGGTGGGGGCGGTGGGCGCAGGGGGCGAGGGGGTAGTGGCGGTGC
>NW_005871532.1:294453-338103 GCF_000147115.1 Myotis lucifugus
CGCTGACCTGATTCCAATGACGGTCCTTCTTAGTTTCCTGAAGATCAAAACTGGAATTTGAGGAGGAAAATTGCGAATAATGAGCGATGCCTCAGCTGAGCTCCGAGTTGGGCCCTGCCCTTTGCCCGGGCTCCTATGTAACCAGGGCGCCTGCCACTGCCTCTCCGGCTGCACCGCGGGAGCCACAGGCCAGCAGCGAGCATTTCCCGGAGCCACAGGCCGGGCGCCTACTGCTCCTTTGATCTGAGTGGGTGTGTGCTAGTTGGTCCTTTGACCGATAATGTAGCAGAGGGAGGCCGCTTACACTTCTCAGCAAAGGTGCCCCGCTCCTCTCCCCGTGTGTGCGCATGGACAGGCCTGCTCGTCCCAGCATCAGGACTCAGGGCGTCCAAAGAATTTAGAGCTGCGCTCTCCCCCTCCCCAACACACACACACACACCAGCGAGAGTCAGCCTTTCTGTCGTTCCTTTCTTCACTCTGCAGAGCTGCTCTGCCTTCTTTTGCAAGAGCATCGAAGGAAAGTGACTAATAACAAAAGCCCTTCATCTGAGTCTCCAGAGACTGGTGTTCAGCCTATGGTGCTGAGTTTGCCTTCCCTGAGGCAGCACATGGCCCTTAGTGAGCCTCCTGCCTCCAGCACCCGCAGCCGGCACGTCAGGCCCTCAGCCCTCCGGTCCTCGGCGCCCTGCAGCCCTGGCCATGCTGGTGCTGATCGCCAGTGCTACCAGCTCCGGCCGCCTCGGCTTTGGGTTCAGGCTCTTCACGCCATAGCTGAGCCAGCAACAGAGGTAAAGACCTGCTGGGGAGAAGGCCCAAAGCTGGCTCAGTGTGGCCGGGAAGCGCTGCTAGTCTTCTGGGAAAGTGGGTGCCTCTGAATTTAAACAGATGATCGAAGGAGGTAGCGGGCGGCGCGGGGCGGCGGAGGTGGGCTCCTCTGGGCGCGTCGCAGACGCAGTGCAGCTCTTGGGCCTCCATTCTGGGCACTGGGTTGACAGCAGTTTATCAGAAAATTATTGATAAGCAGGTAGCGTTCAAGTTCCCCAAACTCTAATTCTTATAGAAAATTGTTTTTCAAAAGGAAAAAGCGTCACAATTTCTACATCAAAACGAGACTCTCCTGGCTCCGTCCGCCCGCGCGGCGCTGCCCAGGCGCCCGCCCGCGTGTCGTGTGGTTTAACTTCAGCAACATCCCGGGTCAGCGCGTGAAGATGGGAGGTGCCCCCAGGGCGCAGGCACAGCGCGGGGCCCGCACAGACACACATCGTGACCACACAATCCAGAAAAAAGCAGAACACGATGCGAACGTGGACTTGGATTTTTAATTTTTTTAAAGATTAACTCTCTATATATTAATAAAAGTGCAAAGAACATGTTTAAATTATATTCTGAAATAAACATCTTTCCATCAACTGCAGGAGACAAGCGGCAGGAGCCGAGCCCCCTCCGCCGACCGTGCGCCCGAGGACAGTGCTCAGGGCCCTGAGCGGGTCTGGGTGCTCTCGGGAGCCGTTCGTGTCGGTTCCGTCCAACATGACACGGAAAACCAGACACACACGTAAATGCCCGCGGCCAGCGGCTCGGACAGCGCGGCCCGGGCCCCGCCGGGTGGTGCAGCTCCTGCGAGGCGTCTCTGCTCATGTGACGCAACCCCGACAACACGTGCCGCCCCCCGGCCGAAACGTTGGGCTAGAACCGAACTTCCATTTTGTTATGTAAACAAAATTTTAAACACAGCATAGTAACATTAGGCCCTGTTACACATAGCTCCCGTTTTGGGTTGATTTTCATCAAAAGGTTTAAAAGAAACAAGAATACCTGCTGCTTTATGTATTTATGGCAATGGTGGCAATAGGTTGCAGAAACAATAGAAACTTCTAATAAAAAAGACATACAACTCTGAACTTTTTTTCTTTAAAACATTCTGGGATATTTCAAATCAAAAAATTGATTTCTATGTGGTTTCAGCAGCTACATGCTCACATATCAAAAGGGTCCCTTGGTTTTGGTTTAGATTTCTTTTATTACTCCTTTCCTTTTCCATAACTGAAAGAATGTCTATTTTAGAAAAGACAGGTTTTATACACTGTGCGGTAGCAACCAAGCTGTAATACTGGCTATGATGGCATTCTGATCACAGATGTGCTCTCAGTAATATGCTCTCGCTGAACCTGGAGATGTGAGTATTAAAATACAGAGAAAGCAGCAATCAACTATGCATAACTTGTAGACTCAAAGGTCCATGGTGTCTTCCCTCCTTGGCCTGTTATAAAAATAATTTTGGTTACAAGTGTCTATGCAGCACCAATTTTATTTCAAAAGAAGCATCTTTACTCAGCCACCCAAACAAGTCTACAAGTACACATGTTCAATCGCTTTTCTCACTTCTGTAACTCTAAAAGACCGGTCATTGTATTACATTTTGTCTCAATCAAAAATTATTCAGCAAGTTTTAAAACCATCCATTACAATGCCCTACAACACCCACACCCACAGGTAAAGGAGCAGTCCCCTGACATGCGAGTGTGATGGAAGTGCACCTGCAGTCGGTGGCAGGCCTCTACAGTACAAAAGCATTTCATAGAACTCTGTCATATATAAAATAGCTTACCAATTGTGACCATCCCACTTATGATTAAAGCATAACCCGCGTGTTCCCTCTGCCTTCTGTGGGGGACAGTCAGGGGCCACACAACCTCAAAAAATAAGGGTGCATCTATCTCCTTGGCTGACAAAAGCAAAAGGCTCAACTATACAGTTTCTCTCTCAAACTCGCCTGCACTCATGCACACATACACAAAGCCTCCACAGTTTTAACCTTCATGACACTAGGGCCACACTTTTGCCCACTTCCAAAAATATGCCGGGAAATTGTGGTTGCAAAATAATGACTCCTGTCTGCGCAGCATGGCCCCCACAGCCCATGTTCTGACTGGGAAGGACCAAGTCCGGAGAGGAGATGAGGCCTCATCGTCATGTCATCGCAATCCCTTTGGTTTCCACCTTTACTGTTTCGGTGAATATAGATTGGACTCGGGAGGCCTGAGTCAAAGGCTTTACAAACACTGAACCTGAAGTGCATAAGAGAATAAATTTCTGCTATTATGGCATAGGAAAATTTAAAAAGTAATAGTAATAAACACAACACCATTTACATGAAGAATTTACAAGCCACCTAAGGAATTTCCTAAGACATTCACAGGAGTGGTGGAAGCATGTTAAAAGGCCAAAAACCATCCTAATGATTACATTCTCTGAAAATCCTGCCTGTGCATGCCTCCTGCCCACCTGTGCGAAGTCTCTCTGTATACACGGTGGACCAAGAAAAACACATTATAAGCAAGAGCCTGCACTGACTGACAAAGGGATAGAACAAATCAACACTTCAGAGCAGGGAAGGAGCTAGATCTCAAAGACAAGTGCTTTAAATATGCTTCTGCAAAAACTCTGACGTGGAGGCAGTTCTGAAGTTTGGACACTCACCAATCAGAGTGGTGCTGCAGGGGCAACTAAGTGAAACTGTGAAACCAGGAGAATCCTCCATTATGGCTTCACCAGGTCCCAGGCGAGAACTGGAACCAGAGCTCCTCCGATGCTAGTTCCCATCTTTCCCTGCCAAGTGCAGGGGCAGGGCCTTCAAATGACGACCCGGGGGAGCCTCACAGCGCCCGCCCCATGCACCCCCGGGCTCCCCACTGCACTCATGAGCTCGCGCTCAGCTGTGCATGACTCTAGGGTGTCTTCAAAAGTCAGGCCTCTATTTTCAGAAGCTTAAAGTCATGACAAAGAGTCAATCAGAAAAAATAAAAACCTCTGGGATCTGACTGTTCCATGTTATGAGAGCCAAGGCTGACACAATGTGTGATGAACATTAAAACTGAGACCAGCCTGTTCTGTCGGGCTGTGCAGAGTAACAGCAAGTGTTCCTGGAGCTGAACTCTCCGTCTACTCTTCTTCAAGCTCCTAATAGAGTCCTAGCTCCTAAGTGAGTGTTTGAGTCAGAATCAGGTTGGAAAATGCTTAAAACACTTTAAATTATTTCAAAAGGGAGAAATGAAAAAAAAATCACCCAAGTTGAGAAGTTAATTATGGACAGAATAAAACCATTAGTAAACGTGCTGACATAAGTCACAATGAGAAATGGAACCAAAAGAACACAGAGAGCGAGAGGGAGGGAGGAGAGGGACAGGGGGAGGGCTGGCCCTTCCTGCGAGGACCCTCGTTTCCTGATTTCTCCAGACACCCTCGGAGGGAGGCACTCCTATGCCACCCTCGTCCTCACGGGTCTGACGGAATGATAACCCAGCAGCAGGTGGCCCAGTGCACACAGTAAGACGGGGTTTCTCAGTCATCCTTTGGGGAGGGAGGGCACACAGGCTGGAGATGTGGCCAATTCTGCCGGCAGAGCTAAAGAAATCTTGGTAAAAAAATACCTCAAACAGCCCCCGACCCATTCCGGGGGTGGGGGGAGATACACCTCTACCCCCCAAACAAAGCAAAGCAAAACCAAACCAAACCAATCTTCTCCCTCCTAAAGAAAACCCAGGAAACTGCCCTGCGAAGTCCTGGGGTGTGCAGTCCAATCTGGGAGGTCACTTGGTTTTGGATTCCACATAGATCTTATCTCCATCCCTAATGCCGAAGGAGTGCAAGGCCCGAGAGCTGTACTTCATCTCCTCGGGGCCGAAGGGCGCCTCATGGTCGAAGTGATAGAGCAGCATGCCGCTCGGGGGCAGCTGCACGAGGCTTTTTAATTGTTTCTTTAGTTCTGCGACTGTCTGGTCCAGACGAATGCTCATTTCTTCCACCTGATCGTTAAAGTGGACTTCTACTTTTGCACTGCTCTGGGGTCTTAGATCCACTTCTGCCAAAGGCTCCAACTTCCCATACTTTGTGATCAGTTCGTGATACCTGGAAGGATAAATAGGCAGTGTGAGCTGAAGCCACTCGCAATGGAGTACCAGCGATTTCCCAGCTCCTGGTAAATCACACAGCTGCCCTCGGCATCCTTCTAACATCCTCGTCCAGTGATGGCGAACCTGTGACACGCGTGTCAGAGGTGACACGCGAACTCATTTATTTTTTTGGTTGATTTTTCTTTGTTAAATGGCAATTAAATATATAAAATAAATATCAAAAATATAAATCTTTGTTTTACTATGGTTGCAAATATCAAAAAATTTCTATATGTGACACGGCACCAGAGTTAAGTTAGGGTTTTTCAAAATGCTGACACGCCGAGCTCAAAAGGTTCGCCATCACTGGCCTAGTCCCAGGTTCTGTCTAAGTCTCTGATGACCACTGCGGAATCTGTGATCAGAAATGGTTGCCCTTTGAGCTCACAGTGAAACCGTGTTCTTGTGGACAGTCTCTCCTGAAGATGGTCCCCGTGCCTGCTGTCCCTTCTTACTAAGAAAGGCTCAGTGAGAACGGAGCCTAAAGAGAGGACACGACGAAGACCACAGAGAGGAGTCCAGTTTGTAGAAGTGGCTTTCCTGGTGCTTCATAAAGAAGGCGGGTCTGAGCACTGCTCCTTGGTAACAGCTGGGAAGAGGGAAGTAGGCCGGCAGTTCCTGAACCCGAAGTCCTATATTACAAACACCCAGGGTGTGTTAGCCTGTCTGAATGATCCAGCCTAGTCTCAGTGGCTACAATACAAGGAATTTGTGGAAGAGTCAAGAATAAATTTTTGTAAAAAAGTGGTAAATGGGGGATACAAGTTCCTTGATCAAGGCAGTAATAAAGAGCAAAAAATACCAAGAGGAAAGTGAATTACAGAGGTGAGTCTAGTGCCCCCAAGATCAAGCTTCCCACGTGGGAAATCTTGTTTCCACTATCAGCCTTGGAGGATCTGATTTTATTGAGGAAGCTGAGCAGTTTCCTAAAAACCAGAGAGGGAAAATGCTGAAAAGATCCGATATTAGCTTTATTATAACCAAGACTATAACAAGGTTAATTCATTATCAGAATACAATGGTCACATAAGATTATTCCCCACCTCCCCCCCTACTTTTGGTTTTAACTTAGTTAAATCGGTGCTAAATTAAGGTTGGCAGGAATGTAGACGACGCAGTGAGATGTCTGGTCAGAGATGGAGGCAAGCATTTCTACCACAGGAGAGTCAGGGTAAGGCCAAGTGGCACTGGCCTTGGAGTCGGAGACTCTCTTACGATTAGCCATGTGACTCTCTTACCATTAATCACGTGACTCTCTTACCATTAGCCACATGACTCTTACGATTAGCCATGTGACTCTCTTACGATTAGCTGTGTGACTTGGAAACTTGCTCAATCCTTTTGGATTTCAGATTTCTCATTAGTAAAATTGGGATAATAAATCTGCCCTTCCTACAAAACAGTCTTAAGAATTATATAAAACTAGAGGCTGAGCACACAATTAAATCGTGCGTGTGTAGGGTCCCCTAGGCCTAGCCTGCCATCACGGCCATGTCTGCCATCCCGTGACGCCTCGCACGCTCCGTGGACACTGCTGGCGCCCCGCCCCACCCGCTGCGAGAGCCGCTGCTCATTTGGTCGTGACGCCATTATGGCATCACGACCACAGGCTTTTATGATATATATAACAGGTGAGTAACACTTTGTAAATTAACTTCATAACAAATAAAAAAATACAAACATTACATTCCTACTGTTCTGGAATTTACATTATTAAAACACACACGACTTAGAAAATATATAATTAAAGTATATTTAGGTAGAACTTCTTAGAAAAGGTAGGGTTATGATGAAGCAAATTACAGGACTTGAGCCCAAAGTAGTACTTTTAAAAAGGATAAAGAAATCACCAGCAGCAACTAACAGAAGAAGAGATGTCAACCAAAGGTTGTCATCATCAATTCAATGCCAACAGGAGTCCCTGTATTTGGTGTGGCAAAGGGGGAGAATTTATTCAGTGAAAACAGCTCAGCTGTGAAAAAGCTCAGATGTAGAACAGTGTGGCTGAAGCAGCTCACTTTAAAACAGCTTGGCTGAGACCACTCAGGTATGAAGTAGCTCAAAGTGGCTCAGGTGTTACAGCTCCAGTCAGGGGAAGGCAGTCATGATGGAAACTGAACGTGTCCTCCATTGAGACAAAGGTGAAGCTGACTTATGTAGAGAAGAGTGTCTGCACCCAGTCCCTGATTGGTCCATTTGTATGCAAGTAGGGACTCCACATCTATATCAGTCCAAATAGCACTGTCCTGATTGGTCAGAATGGAATGCTCTGATTGGTCAGTGAGGAGCAAATGATATATAGCTGCACAGCTCCAATTAGACAAGGAAAGTCTCAGTCCTATTGGCCGAATTTCAATCCTAGGAGCTGTCTTGTAAGGGTCAACTGAGACAGCAGGAGCCCAGTGCAGGAGGCTTGGTCGCCCGGTCTGTGGCTTACCCTGAAACGCAGAGTGCATGAGACCTCCGTAAATAATGGCTGCTAGACTCAGGTATGAATTTGAGTCTAATTACCACAAAAACTCCTATTTGGCAGGTATATTCTTTCTTGGGTCAACAGAGGGAATAACCTTCTTGCCATAATCTTTTAAAAGGAAAGAAAGATCTGAATTAGTAGATGCATAAACTGGATGAGCTTTCTCATTTTTCTGTTCCAACCTCTTCCCGAAATACCTTCCTGAACTGCAAAGATTGGTACTGAAAACTACATTTCCCACACTCCCTTGCAGGTGAGCTTTAGCTTCCATCAAGCACATTCAATTCCCCTGGGGTGAGAAATAATGAATCTAGCAGGCACAATTTGGGTAGAGGCTTCCTAATTACCAGATTGTAGTTCAAGCAGTGTGTTCATGCCCATAGCTTGCTGATTTCCAGATCCCAGCTAAGGTGGTGTGACAGCACCAGGACATCACTTCTTGAGTCTCTCCTTATAGGGCTCCTGCAGAGGTAGCAGTGCCCTTGGTCAGCTCGTTCTGTGGTAGCATTCTAGAGACAGACCAGTTCTAGGGAGACAGACCTTCCAAAGATGTTGTAAGCATCTTATTTTCTGTATTAAATTCCTTTCTTCTTAAAATAGCTACTGTGAGGTGATGTCGGGGAATGGCAGCATGCAAGATTCCCTTGGTCTCTCCCCTTGAATTTTCGACAATTTCAACAGCTATAACTAAACAAAGGATTCCCTGCTCAATGCACAAAGTCACCTGAGAAATCCACGCATTGAAACATCTAAAGGTGGGTAAGTTGGAACAAACTGGGGAGGTGAGAAGAGAGAAGAAGAAATCCAGTTGTGGCTGGCACTCCACTCAGCAGGGAGGAGCAAAGAGATTCCAAGGACACTCCTGCAGCAATGAGCAGTAGGAGCTGCAGCTGAGCCCAGAGACCTAGGCAAGGACACAGCATGGGGTACGACTGTGGTTGCCGGGTGATCAGCATTCCCAACAGAGAAACAAAGCCACCCAGAGCTCATCTCCCTTTGCCCTTGGTGTCGGGCTGCAAAGCACATTATCTGCAAACCTAAGAACAGGTACCACAGAATCACTTTATCCCTGAGCAAAGGGTGAACAGTCCCGGGGCTGGGTGCAGGGGGAACCCCGTAAAGGTCTAACGTCATCATTACCAGGAGGGCAAAACAACGAAGAAGCTGGCCAGTTCCCCAAGTCCACCCCACCCCGACACATTATGGCTACACAGATGGGAGCCTCTCTCTGGCCGTGGAGGACAGCACTGGGATTTCATAGAGCTAAGAAAACTTGTTCTATTCAGTGCCACCTACTGGAAAAGAACAGAAAGACTTCTTCATAGTAATCTGTTAGAGAAGTGCCACTTATACATTGATGTCGAGACAGAGGAGGAATCCATCAAATGCCACGAGTAAACCAAGGGAGCAAGGCAACTCAGAAAGAAACTGAAAAATCTCCAGTAAGCAAACTTAAAGACATGGAAATATGGGATATAAATGACAAAGAACTGAAGATTGTACTTCTGAAAATACTCAATGAGATGTGAAAAAATACAGGCAATTTAGTGAGCTCAGAAAACAAATCAACAAACAAAATGAGTACTTTACCAAAGAGATTGAAAAAAGAACCAAACAAATTCTGAAGATGAAGAACTCAATAAAAGAGATCAAGAATGAACTAGCAATCACAGGAAATACAGTGGACCAGATGGAGGAAAGAATTAGTGATATCGAAGACAGAAATCTAGAAATGTAGCAGAGGGAAGAGAGACTTGAGCATGAAAAAAAAAAAAGAAAGAAAAGAAAAATGAAAGGACTCTACGAGAACTATATGACTCCAGCAGAGAGAGCAATATGAAAACAGGCATACCAGAAGAAGAGAGGAAGGAAGGGAAGAAGAGCTTATTCAAACAAATAGTTGATAAGAACTTCCCAAATCTAATGAGAGAACTAGATCCTAGAATCCAAGAAGCAAACAGAACACCTAATTACCTCAACCCAAGGAGGCCTTCTTCAAGGCACACTGTATTAAAACTGTCAAAAATTAAAAGAAAGAATTATCAATGTAGCCAAGGAAAAGAAGAATGTAACCTATAAAGGAAAACCTATCAGAATATCATTAGACTTCTCAGCAGAAACTCTACAAACCAGAAGAGAGTGGAACCAAATGATCAAACTACTGAAAGAGAGATATTACCTGCTAAGAACAATATATCCAGCAAAGTTATCATTTAAATGTGAGTGAGAAATAAAGACTTTTCTAGACATACAGAAGCTGAGAGAACTTATCACCAGAAGAACTTCAATGCAGAAAATACTCACGGGGAATAGTCTACCTGAAACTGAGAACGAAAGGTCACAAAATTATGATTATGAGTAATATCACCAACGAACAGCATAAACAGGGATAATCTGTGACAATAAAAACACCAAAGGGGAGGGGATAAAGGTCTGAATTTGCAAAGGATGGAGATTACATGCACTCAAAAGATAAAGGACTACTGTATATATGAAACTTTCTTTTTCATAAAGCTAATGGTAGACACACACACACACACACACACACACACACACAGCTTAGAAAAAGAAGAAACAGAGGAAAGAAGTATAGGATACTACCAAATAAAAAGAGACAGAAACACACACAAAAAGAACCAGCAGAGGCACAGAGGTACCAGAAAACAAAATATAAAATGGCTATAGGAAATCCTCATACATCAACAATTACTGGAAATGTAAGTGGATTGAATTCACTAATAAAGAGGCACAGCATAGCAGATTGGCTCAAAAAACAAAACCTAACCATTTTCTGTCTTCGTCAGATGCATATAAGCTGCAAAGACAAAGATAGACAAAAAGTGAAAGGGTGCAAATAAATTCTCCAAGCAATTAACATCCACAGATAAGCAGATTTCAAACTAACAAAAGACAAGGATGGACATTTTATAATGAATAAGGGGACACTAGATCAAGAAAACATGATACTTCTCAATATATATACACATCATCAGGGAGCACCGAAATATATAAAGCAATGACTAACAGGAATAAAGAGAGGAACAGATAAGAACACAATCATAGTTGGGGACCTTACTACTCCATTGACAGTACTAGACAGATCACTCAAACAGAATATCAACTAAGAAATATTGGCCTTAAATGCCACATTGGAACAAATGGACATAACTGACATTTACAGAGCCCTTCAACCCCAAATTTCAAATTATACATTCTTCTCCAATGCACATGGAACATTCTCAAGGATAGACCCTATGTTGGATAACAAAACTAGCATCAACCAACTCAAGAAGATTGAAATGATACCAAGCATATTCTCTGACCACAATGCTTTGAAATTAGAAATCCACTGGAAAAAGTAAGTAAAGAAAGCCACAAATACGTGGAGATTAAACAACATACTACTAAAAAATGACTGGGTCAAATAAGAAATAAAAGGTGAGATATAAAGATATAGAGAGACAAATGAGAATGACAATATGACACACCAAAACTTCTGGGATGCAGTGAAAGCAGTAATAAGAGGGAAGTTTATATCATTACAGGCCCATTTCAAGAAACAAGAGAAAGCCCAAGTAAACAACCGAACATTGCATTTTAAAGAACCAGAAAAGAACAAAAGCAACCCAAAGTCAGAAGAAAGGAAATAATAAAAATTAGAGTACAAATGAATGAACTAGGGAACAAAAAGGTTATATAAAATTTTAATACAATAAAGAGCTGGTTCTTTGGTAATATTAATAAAATTGACATACCCTTGGCTAAATTCACTAAAGAAAAAAGAGAAAAGACTCATATAAACAAAATCAGAAATGAAAGAGAAGTTACCACAGACATCACAGATATACCAAGGATCATACTAGAATACTATGAAAATTATGTACATGCCACCAAATTCAATAACCCAGAAGAAATGGACAAGTTCCTAGAAATATATAACCTTCTGAGATTGAATCATGAAGAACCGGAGAATCTAAATCAGGGGTCATCAAACGTTTTAAACAGGGGGCCAGTTCACTGTCCCTCAGACCGTTGGAGGGCCGGACTATAGTTTAAAAAAAAACTATGAACAAATTCCTATGCACACTGCACATATCTTATTTTGAAGTAAAAAAACAAAACGGGAACAAATACAATATTTGTATTTGCATGTGGCCCGCGGGCCTTAGTTTGAGGACCCCTGATCTAAATAGACCTGATCAGCAGTGAAGAAATTAAAGCAACCATCAAAAACCTCCCAAAAATATAAGTCTAGGACTAGATGGCTTCACCAGTGAATTCTACCAAACTTCCAGAGAAGATGTGAAACCTGTCCTTCTCAAAATTTTCCAAAAATTGGAAGAGGCAATATTTCCTAACGCCTTGTATGAAGCCAACATAACCCTGATATGGAAACCTGGCGAGGATCACACACACAAGAAAACTACACACCATTTTCTCTGATGAACACAGATGCTAATTTCCTAAACATAGTACTAGCAAGTCAAATACAACAATTCATTAAAAAATAATACATCACAATCAAGTGGGGTTCATTACAGGGGCACAAAGAAGGTTCAATATACACAAATCAATAGTATCTAATTGACGTCTACAGAACTCTACCCAACAACAGCAGAAACACCTTTTATGAAGGCATCCCTGAAACCATCACCAAGGTAGGCCATAAAATAAACGGTAAGAACTTTAAAAGAATTGATATTGCATATGGAATCTCCAAGAATCTCAAAAACAATTTTGAAAATTAAGAATAGAGGACTCACACATCCTTAATTCAAAACATACTACAAAGCTACAGTAATCAATATAGTGTGGCACAGGCATTAAGACAGACATATAGACCAATAAGATGGAATAGTGGGGCCGGAAATAAAACCTCATGTACAAGGTCAAGTGACCATCAATAAAGATGCCAAGACCACTCAATAGGGAAAGGGCAATTTCTTCAACAAATGGTGCTGAGAAAACTGCATATCCACATGCAAGAAAATAAAAGTGGACCCCTTACCTTATACCATATACAAAAAAAGTAACTCAAAATACATTGAAAACCTAAAGGTAAGATCCAAAACTATAAAACTCCCAGAAGAAAACATAAGGGAAAAGCTACACGATATTGGTCTTGGCAATGATTTCTTGGATTATTACACCAAAAAACACAGGCAACAAAAGCATAAACAGAGAAATGGATACTACATCAAACTTAAAAACTTTTGAGCAGCAAAGGGTACAAAGAACAGAGCAAAAAGGCAACGCACAGGGGTTAATATCCAGGATTTATAAAGAAATCCTACAACTAAACTACAACAAAAAACCTGATTAAAAAATGGGCAAAGGACTTGAATAGATATTTCTCCAAAGATGACATACATATGGCTAACAGGCACAAAGAAAAATGTTCAACATCATTAATTATCAAAGAAATACAAAGTAAACCCACAGTGAGACACCACCTCTATACCCATTAAGATGACCATCAAAAACACCACCACCACAAAATAACAAGTCTTGGTTAGTGGGAAATTGGGACCTTTCTGTACTGTTGTGTGATTATAAAAGGATGCAACCACTATGAAAATAGCATGGCGGTTCTTCAAACATTAAAGATAGAACCACCATATAACTCAGCAATCCTACTTCTGAGATTCAAAAGAAATGAAAGGCTGGGTCTTGAAGAGATATCTGCACACCCATGTTCATAGCAACACTATTACAGAGATGGAAGCAACCCGAATGTCTATTGATGGATAAATGGACAAACAAAATGTGGTATGTATACACAATGGAATATTATTCAACCTTAAAAAGAAGGAAATCTGTCATATGCTACAATACAGAAGAACCTCGAGGAAATTAAGTGAAACAGACACAAAAAGATGAGTATTGCATGATTCCATTTATGTACAGAGTCAAATTCATAGACACGCAGTAGAATGATGATGGCTGCAGTGGTTGCAGGGGCTGCAGAGGCGGCACTGGGGAGCTGATGATTAATGGACACAGTTTCAGTTTTGTCCAATGAAGATTTGCAGTACAACAATGTGAATGTACTTAACACTTCTGAACAATACACATAAAAATGGTTAAGATGGTAAATTTTGTTATGTATACTTTATAATTTAAAAAAGTGATTAAATTGATAAACTTTATGTGCATTTTACTATAATTAAATTTTTTAAAAACTTAAATAATAAAAAAGAGATTTAACACCAATTTTACACAATCCTGTCTAGAAAACAGAAGAGGGGGGAACACTTACTAATTCATTTTGTGAAGCCAGTATTATCCTGATACCAAAAGAATCGACAATTGCCTTAAAAAATACTACATACCAACATCTCCCATGAGCTTAAACACAAAAATCCTAAGCAAAATATTATCAAAATAAATTCAACAACGTATCAAAAGAAATATACATCATGACTGAGTGGAAATTATTCTACGTATGCAAGACTGGTTTAACATTTGAAAATCAATCAGTATGGCATCCCTGCCAACAAGTTAATGAAGAAAAATCATATCAGAGTAATTGATACAAAAAATAATTAGAAAAAACTGATACCCATTTATGATAAAAATTCTCAGTATGTCAGAAACAGAGGGAACTACTTCAACTTGATAAAGAGCACCAACAGAAGAAACCTATAGCTCACATTATACTTAGTGGTAAAAAACTGAATTCTTTTCCCTAAGATTAGGAACAAAACAAGGATGCCCAATCTTGTCACTCTTAAGCAATATAGTACTAGAAGTTCTAGCCACTGTAAAAAGGCACAAAAACGAAATAAAGTCATATACATTAGAAACGCAGAAATAAATTTTTTTGTGTTTGCAAATGACATGAAATACTTAGACGTAAATCTAACAAAAGATTTTACAAGACTTTGTATGTTGAAAATAACAAAATTTTGATGGATAAAAACAAAGATGGGAGGAATAAAAAACAGTGTGTATATATATATATGAAAGCCAAGTGACCCTAACGACGGAACGACCAGAACAACCAGTTGCTATGACGTGCACCGCGGCAGCCAACCGGCCTGATTGGGGCTCCCCCCAACCTCCTACGGCCCCTCTCCCTGGCCGGCCCCATTCCCAATCAGCCCCCCGACCCCTATTGGGGCGGGGCTGGCCGGGCCAACCACCCCGTGGCCCCTACCCCCAGCCGGGCCCCCCCCCCAATGGCCCCCATGGGGGTGGGCCGGCTGGACCCCACCTGTGCACGAATTCGTGCACCAGGCCTCTAGTATAAATAAAGAGACATATTGTGTTCATGTATTGCAGATCCAATAGAGTAAATATGTCAATCTTCACAAACTGATCTGTAGCTTTAATAAAATTCCTATCAAAATCCCAGCAAGATTTTTTGTAGACAGAGACAAGTTTAGTCTAAAATTTATATAGAAAGGTAAAGGCCCTAGAATAGCTAAAATATTCTTGAAGAATAAAGTGGAAGAATCACTCTACATGATACTAAAGCTTATTATACAGCCATAGGACTCAAGGCAGTGTGTTAGTGGTGAAGCAACAGACACACAGGTCAGTGGAACAGGACAGAAAACCCAGAAATATACCCACACAAACATGCTCTACTAACTTTTTAAAAAGTTGCCAAAGCAATGCAATGGGCCAGACAGCTTTTTCAACAAAACGGTGCTAGAGCAATTGGCTCTCCATAGGCCAAAACATAAACCTCAGCCTCAATCTCTCCTCTTCACAAAAACTCAAAATTAATTATGAACTTAAATGTACAATGTAAAACTCACAACTTTTAGGAAGAAAACAAGAAAATCTTCAAGACCTTTGGCTGGACAAAGATTTCCTACCAGTAAAAGCACAATTAATAAAAGAAAAAATTGATAAATTGAGCACTCATCGAAATTAAAAATGTTTGTGCTATCAAAGCTCATGCAAAAAAAATATGAAAAGACAAGCTAATACAAATAGAAGATATTTACAAATCACATATCCAGCAAAGAGCTCTCAGCCTCAACAGTAAAGAAACAAAACAACCCACTAAAAACATGGGCAAAACCCACGAAGAGATACTTCACTGCAGAGGCTTTACAGAGAACAAAAGCACATGAAGAGATGTTCAGCATGTTTAGCATCTGGGGAATGAAAATTAATGAGGTAGCATTACCCATCTATCAGAGTGGCTAAAATATAAAAATAGTGGCAACACCAAATGCTGACAAGAATGCAGAAAACTCGATCACTCATTTATCGTTGGTGGAATGTAAAATGGCACAACCAACCCAGAAAACAGCAAGTAGTTTCTTACAAAACTAGACATGCAATCATCATACTACTCAGCAACTGCACTCTTGAGATCCTATCCCAGAGGAATGAAGACCTATGTTCACACAAGAACTGTACAAACATATTCATAGATTACCTTATTTATAACATTCAGAAACTGGAATCAAATCCGATGTCCTTTACCAAGTGAACAGTTAAACAAACGGTACTACATACATAAACCATGGAATACTACTCAGCAGTAAGAAGGCACAAACTAGTGATACATGCAACAATTAGGATGAATCTCCAAGAAATTATGCTAAGTGGGGGGAAAAGTTCCAAAAGGCTATATACTGTATAATTACATTTTTTTAAAAATATATTTTATTGATTTTTTTACAGAGTGGAAGGAAGAGGGACAGAGAATTAGAAACATCAAAGAGAGAGAAACCTCAATCAGCTGCCTCCTGCACACCCTCCACTGGGGATGTGCCCACAACCAAGGTACATGCCCTTGACCGGAATCGAACCCGGGACCCTTCAGTCCGCAGGCCGACGCTCTATCCACTGAGCCAAACCAGTTAGGGCATGTATAATTACATTTATGTAACATTTATGACATGGCAAAATTTTAGAAATAAAGATTCATGGCTACTGGGGGTTAGGGATGGGAGTGGAGGATCTGGCAGGAAGTTGAATGTGGTTATAAAAGGGCAACTTGAGCCTGTCCAGTGTGGCACCATTGGCTGGAGAGTCATTCCATACACCAAAAGGTCACAGGTTCGATCTCAGGTCAGTGCACATATCTAGGTTTTGGGTTCAATCTCTAATAGGGGCATGTACAGGAGGCAACCAATTAATGAATTTCTCACACATTGATGTATCTCTCTCTTCGTTCCTCTCTCTCTCAAATCAATTTTTAAAAGGGGGGCAACTTGAGAGATCCTGAAGTGATAGAACTGTTCAGTATCTTGACAATGGCGGTCGTTACCTTAATCTATACATGCAATAAAATATAAACAAATACACACACTAATGTGTACAAGTGAAATTGAAGAAATCTGAATAAGATCACAGGATGACATCGACATAAAGTTCCTGGTTGTGACACCACACTATAGTTCTGCAAAATTTTACTATAGGGAAAATGGTAGATGGGATCTGGCTGTATAAGTCCTTACAACTCCATGTGAATCCTCTATTATCTCAATAAAAATTTCAATTTAAAAAAGTTATATTCTATGATTCCATTTATATGACATTCTGGAAAAGTCAAAACTATAGGGGCAGAAAACAGATTAGTGGTTGCCAGAGCGTGGAAGTCAGGGAAAGGGTTTAGGAGTACAGAATATTTTTTGGGGGGTGAAGAACTTGTATATTCTGACTGTGCTGGTGGTTACATACTGTAGTGTTTGTCAAAACTCAGAAATGCATACTAAAAAGGATGAAACTTATTCTGGTTCAATTATGCCACAATAAACCTTACTTTAAAGGACACTACTAAAAATCCCTCATCCTATATAATAAAAGTGTAATATGCAAATTGACCAAATAGCTGAATAGCAGAACCACCATCATCCGGGACCACGCTATGACACCCACTGGTGCCAGGCCAGCCAAGGCAGGTGCTATGCGATTGGTCGGGGGCCCATGATTGCCCCACAGAGGGAGGCCCAGGCCACTGGCCGGCAGGGCAATCAATCGGGAGGGGGGGGGGCTCCAGGATTGCTCCAAAGAGGGAGGCCCAGGCCACCGACCTGCAGGCTGTGGCAGGTGGGCGGGGCCTCCCTCTGCCAGGGAAGCCTGTGTCCCTGGTGCCAAAGGGAAGCCGGTGCTGGCAGCCAGGGGAAGGAAGGCCTACTCTTGCACAAATTTCGTGCATCGGACCTCTAGTTATGGAATAATATTGGAGATCTATTATTATGTGAAAAAGGCAAAACATATATTGTTGTGTGATTATTTGTGCACAAAATTTGTACAATGAATAGCAATGGAAACTATAGCAGAAAACTAGTGTCAGTAGGTGCTTCAGGACCAAATACCCGAGTGGCTGCTAAGGATAAAAGTGAGAGAACTTAGTTTTTGGTCTATACCCTTTTAAAAAATGGTAATCAGGTTCCATGTTCAAATAAGAATTACATAGTATAAGATAATTTAAAAACTTGAATATCTACCCCCAAATCATAAGAATATTATGGATAACTAAAATTTTCAAATGAAAAGAACCAGCTAATTTAATAGAAAAATAAAAAATACCAACCCAATTCATTTTATGAAGCTAAATAACCTTCCTAACAAACCCAGAAAAAAACAGTAGAAAAGAAAATGACAGACCAATTTTAAATATGAAAGTAGATGGAAACATCCTCCCAAAACATTATGAAATTAAATTCTGCAGAGTTGAAAAGAACACAATATTTTACAACTAAGTTTAATATTCCAGAAATGTAAATATAATTCAATATCTGAAAAAGTATGATTAAAATTCAGATTAACAGAACAAAATAACATGCTTATTTGAATACACAAAGAACATTTTATTTAAAAAATCATTTAAGTTAAAGAAACTGTTAGAAAAACAGAGACAGTGACTACCTTAACTTGATGAAGGGCACCTATCAAAAACCTACAGCAAAAGTCAGATTCCAGCTCAATCTAGAGACCAAGATGGCGGCGTAGGTAAACACCGGAGACTGCTGCGCAAACAACCATTTCAAAAATACAACTAAAAGACGGAACGGACATCACCCAGAACCACAGGAAGGCTGGCTGAAGAGAGACTCTACAACTAGAAGGAAAGACAACGCAGAGGAGGCTCAGAGGAGGCACAGTGTGGAAAATACAAAGGTACCGAGGTGCGCGCGAAAGCGGGCTGGTGGCTGAGGGCGCGGTTGTCGTTTTCAGTCGGGAGTGAGTCTCAGACTCTGGGCTCCAGATCCGGGCGAGTCTCTAGGGACCCAGACTCAAACGGGAGAAGCGGGATTATCCGGCATCAGTTGGAACCTGAGGGCAGCTTTCTCTCCGAGGTTTGCAGCGGCTGCCGGGGTTCTGAGAAGCAGAGCCTCTGGGAACGGGACTGAGAGCGGCCATAACTGCTCCCTCCGCCCGCCCTGTTGATCCCGCCCCGCCCAAGCCCTGCGCAGAGCCATTTGCCAGATCGCCTCAGGCAAAGGCTAGATTAGCACCTCCCAGAGGACAGAAGTTTTCCACACAGCTGATTCTCGCAGCCAGTCAGCCTGGTGGTCAAATCCCTCTAGTATTAACTACAACAATCTGGGCTTAACTAGAACAAGTCTGCGCACAAAGACCACAAGGGGGTGCACCAAGAAGGCATAAAAAATGCGGAGACAAAAAAACATGACAGAAATGGAGGATATGGAGCTAAAAATCGCAATTTTGAGGGTTTGCAAAAAACTCGAGGAGAGCCTCACAAAAACTAATGAGACCCTCGATGCTATGATAAAGAACCAACTAGAAATTAAGCATACACGGACTGAAATAAAGAATATTATACCCAATAGCAGACCAGAGGAGCGCAAGAATCAAGTCAAAGATTTGAAATACGAAGAAGCAAAAAACACCCAACCAGAAAAGCAAAATGAAAAAAGAATCCGAAAATACGAAGATAGTATAAGGAGCCTCTGGGACAGCTTCAAGCGCACTAATATCAGAATAATAGGGGTGCCAGAAGATGAGAGACAGCAAGATATTGAAAACCTATTTGAAGAAATAATGGCAGAAAACTTCCCCCACCTGGTGAAAGAAATGGACTTACAGGTCCAAGAAGCGAAGAGAACCCCAAACAAAACGAATCCAAAGAGGACCACACCAAGACACATCATAATTAAAATGCCAAGAGCAAAAGACAAAGAGAGAATCTTAAAAGCAGCAAGAGAAAGAGACTCAATTACCTACAAGGGAATACCCATACGACTGTCAGCTGATTTCTCAACAGAAACTTTGCAGGCCAGAAGGGAATGGCAAGAAATATTCAAAGTACTGAATACCAAGAACCTACAACCAAGATTACTTTATCCAGCAAAGCTATCATTCAGAATTGAAGGTCAGATAAAGAGCTTCACAGATAAGGAAAAGCTAAAGGACTTCATCACCACTAAACCAGTATTATACGAAATGCTGAAAGGTTTCCTTTAAGAAGAGGAAGAAGAAAAAGGTAAAGATACAAATTGTGAACAACAAACATGCATCTATCAACAAGTGAATCTAAGAATCAAGTGAATAAATAATCTGATGTACAGAATGAACTGGTGATTACAATGAATCAGGGACATAGAAGGGGAATGGACTGACTATTCTGGGGGGGGGGAAGGGGAATGGGAGATGCGGGAAGAGAATGGACAAAAATCGTGCACCTATGGATGAGGACAGTGGGTGGGGAGTGAGGGCGGAGGGTGGGGCGGGAACTGGGAGAAGGGGAGTTATGGGAAAAAAAGAGGAACAAATGTAATCAGAACAATAAAGATTTAATTTAAAAAAAAAAGTCAGATTTCATATCAAAATATTTCACATTGAAAGTTTGGAAGTAGTCCCTTTAAAGTGAGGAACAAGATAAAGATGGCCTCTTTTACTGTTCAGTTTTAATATTATACTGGAGAACTTCCTACACCTCCCCCACCCCCCAAAAAAAAGAAACAGAAAAAAGAGGGATAAAAATTATTTGCAGATATGACTGTCTACGTGGATCTGAAAGAAAAGTAAAGATCAACTATTCTAACCCTGGCTGGTGTGACTCAGTTGACTGGAGCATCATTTGTACTCCGAAAGGTTGTGGGTTCGATTCCCAATTAGGGCACATACCTAGCTTGTAGGTTCGATCCCCAGACAGGGGTGCATACGGGAGGCAACTGATGGATGTTTTTCTCACATCGATGTTTCTCTCTCTCTTTCTTTCTCTTTCTCTCTCTCTCTCTCTCTCTCTCTCTCTCTCTCTCTCTCTCTCTCTCTCTCTCCCCTCTCTAAAAATCAGCACACAAAAATAAAAGCATGCTTACACACTACCAATAACCAATTAGAAAGTAGTGAATGAAACAATTATTGCTTTTAAAACAGCAACAAAATGTAGAAGATGCCTAGAAATAAATTTACCAAAAGATGTAAAAGGCCTTTGTGAGGGAACTAGAACCGTTGCTAAAGGACAAAAAGGTGCTCACAGGTAAGAAGACATAACAGCGTCAAGATGTCAACTCTCCCAAATCAGCCAGCGGATTCAAGAAAGAAACAGCCAAGTTACAGTGGGATTTTTGTGGAACTGGATAAGCTAATCCTAAAATTCATAGGAAAAATGGTCTATAATGACTATGGTATTCTGAAAACAATAATTAGGTGGGGAAACTTACTCTAATTGGGAATTCAGACTTACAGCAATTTAGCAATTCTGTAATGGCACAGGAATCGACAAATACACCATAGAACAAAACAGAGCCCTGAAACAAAACCATGTATGTATATTTGTATGTTGCAAACAAGACAATATGACAGAGGCAGCATTACAGATCAGTGGTGAATGCCAATTATCAACATGGGGGGTTGGGGGAGACAAATACTTGGATCTCTATTTGACACCACACATAAAAGTAGATCCCAGCGGGATCAAAGACACAAATGTGAAAATACTTCAAGAAAAAAAATCAGGAGATTATCTTAAGTTATCTTTGTAAAGGAAAATATTTTTTGAATAAGATGAAATAAAAATAAACCATAGAGGATTGATATTTTATATTAAATTTTTAGAAATTCTTTAAAAAAATACAGTGAAAAGATTCCATTGAAAAGCTACAGACTGAGAGACGAAATTACAATGCATGTTGACAACCAATTATAAAATCCTACTTTATATTTTAATGGATATATAAAATATAATCAGCAGACACCAAGGATACAAATCAAGTTTTTGCCAGTGGTCACTTCTTGCAGTAAGGAACAGGACTGATAATAGAGTCCAAAGAATACTCCAACTTGATCTGTAATACTGTTCCTTTTAATTAAATAAACTTGAAGAGTAAAATATTAACATTACCAGTTCTGAACAGTGTAAACATGAGTGTTTTATTATTTCAGTATTTTTCATGAATTGATTCTAAAAAGCAAACAAAACACAAAAGATAAAGCTGGCCCCTTGCACTTGCCAAACAAAAGCTGGGGCCCCGGATCATCCCCCTGGACACCAGGGCTTGGGCTGGTTCTCTGTGTCTTTCCTTTGCAGGTAGATTCAAACCCCCACACAGAATTCCAATCGCGATAAGGAAGGCAGCCTATCTCCCCCCTTCCTTCCCCCGCCTTCCCGGCTGGGAAAGTGGCAACAAGTCAAAATAAAGCCCCAGGTAGTCAGAATGACAAAGGCTGTGCCCTAGGGGAAGCTCGCCTTTCAGAGGCTCTGGGGGCAGGAGAAAGCCCCTTTGTGTCCCCGACTTGCGACTCCCGGGGAAGCGAGGAGGGCGGGGCCAGGGCCCTGTGGAGGATGATGGAGCCTGGCAGCCTGGAGAAGCCCAGGAGACCCAGGTCCTGGGCAGGAATGTCTCCTCGCACAGCAGGCCCTCTGTCTGCGAGGAGCATGAGGTCAAGGACACAGCACACTAAGGTTTCTCCAGCACCCGGACAAAATGAGCCTCCCTGATGGTGTCCAAATACAGGCTGCTGCCCGCTCTCCAGCGCAGGGTGATCCGATCCGCTCTATTCAGAAAAGCCATTAGTCTCCGTATTATACAAAGCAGACCATTGCGACTACCAAAGAAGCACCTGACAAACCAGGAATCTCCCAGGGTACAGTGTAGGGAGCCTGGGGCCCGCAAGCCAGGTCCCAAAGAGAGCAAACCAAAGCAAGGCCTTTACAAAGCCCCATCTGGCGCCGCCACTGCTCTGACAGCAGCATCTCCTCCATCACATAACTGTTCACGGGAGCTACGCCTCCTAGAACTCCTCAGGAGAAAATGTGAAAGTTTGAAAAATAGAGACACCCCAAATCAACGAATTTACTTTCCGCCAGTATCCTCAAAAACACAAAGAAACCATTGAATCCCCAAAGATGCAGGTACTCTGATTTATAAAATAAAAGTTACATAGTTTCTCTTTTTCTTTTTGTCTCTCTTTAAAACTATGACTGGACTAATCATCGGAGAGATGCAAATCAAAACAACAATGAGGTACCATCTCACACCTGTCAGGCTGGCTATCATCAACAAATAAACAAACGACAAGTGCTGGAGAGGATGCGGAGAAAAGGGAACACTTGTGCACTGCTGGTGGGAATGCAGACTGGTGCAGCCACTATGGAAGACAGTATGGAATTTCCTCAAAAAGTTAAAAATGGAACTGCCATTTGACCCTGTGATCCCACTTCTATGAATATATCCCAAGAAACCAGAAACACCAATCAGAAAGGATATATGCACCCATATGTTCATAGCAGCACAATTCACCATAGCTAAGATCTGGAAACAGCCTAAGTGCCCATCAGTAAATGAATGGATTAGAAAACTGTGGTATATCTACACGATGGAATACTATGCTGCTGTAAAAAAGAAGGAACTCTTACCATTTGCAACAGCATGGATGGAACTGGAGAGCATTATGCTAAGTGAAATAAGCCAGTCAATGAAGGAAAAATACCACATGATCTCACTCATTCATGGATAATAAAGACCATTATAAACTTATGAACAATAATAGATACAGAGGCAGAGCTGCCTCAAACAGATTGTCAAACTGCAGCGGGAAGGCCGGGGAGGGTTGGGGGGCAGGAGGGAGGGGGGTAACAGATCAACCGAAGGACTTGTATGCATGCATATAAACATAACCAATGGACATAAGACACTGGGGGGTAGGGGAGGCCAGGGGATTGTTAAGGGCAGGGGGAAAAAAGGAGACATATGTAATACTCTTTGTAATACTTTAAGCAATAAAACAATTAAAAAAATAAAATAAAAAACTATGACTGGATATTAGTGGAGTACAAATAAGCAATTTAAATTAAAACTCTCAGAGAAAATTAAGAGATAAAGTAAACACTTTAAAATGAAGGAAAAACTGATAACTATAGGCAATGTGGACAGACATCTGATAAAGGGCAAGGCAAAAATAATAAACATATATACTATACCAGCTCCATAAACATGAAAGTCCCTTCCTCTCTAAATGATACTTTTCTACCCCATGAGAAATCAGGTCTCTAAATACCAAAAAAAAGAGAGCAGAGCTTCACAATGTGTCTTCTGAGGATGCGTCAAGTGCGTGGAGAAGTGCAGTGCCAACGTGCATCTCTGTAAGACACAGGCAACCTCCAGCACACACGCCTGCCTCTACTAACGTCTCACTGGGAACTGGGGCTCTGGGGTTCTCAGCTTCTCCTACATATAACCTAAAGTCTGCCCCGTGCCTTCCCCACTGAACCCTTCTAATGATTTCCCACAGCTACACAAAGTCCTGGTCTCCTGGTATGTCATAGCGAGGTCTTTAATAGACTGCTCTGGTCCCTACCTCCCCCCAAGAATTATCTGCCAAACTCCTGCTTGCTTTTCATGAAGTCACACAGAACCCTGTAGTTCACTACACGTGAAGAGTTACCACGTGCTCCTGTGCCGCACTCAGAGCTGCCTGGGTTCTTCTCTCCTAAGCGTCACCAGATCAAGTCATTTTTCAGGAAGCCCTGCCTCTTCCAGCAGAGCTAAGACGTAGAGCACACGTGACTGGTACAGGGGAACCATGGTTCTTGAACTTAATTATTTCCGGAGGCTGTTCAAGAAGCGATTTGTATATATATATATATATATATATATATATATATATATATATATATATGATTAGACAATCATATACTGTGCATACTGATCAACCGGATATTTCCAATACCAACCTACATAGATATTACAATATAATTGACTATATCCCACTGACTATATTGTAACTACAAATTTGTACTTCTTAATCCTTTCACCTTTTTCATCCAGTCCCCAACCCCCCTCCACTCTGGCAACCAGGAGTTTGTTCTCTGTATCTATGAGCATGTTTCTATTCTGTTTGTTCGTATATATTGTTCTTTAGATTCCACATATAAGCTAAATCAGATATTTATCTTTCTGTGACTCACTTATTTCACGTCCATTCATGCTGTCACAAATGGTAATATTTCCTTAATTTTTATGGCCGAATAATATTCCATTGTATATGTGCACCACTTCTTTATCCACTTGTCTGCTGATGGGCATTTTGGTTGCTTTCATATTTTGGCTACTATAAATAACACTGCAATGAACATGAGGGTACATATATTCTTTCCAATCAGTGTTTTGGATTTCTTCAGATATATACACAGAAGTGGGATTGCTGGGTCATAGGCAGTTCCATTTTCAATTTTTGGAGGAAACTCCATGTGTTTTCTATACTGGCTGCACCAGTCTTCATTCACAGCAACAGTGCATGAGGGTTCCCCTTTCTTTTCATCATCACATGTTGTATATTGATTTATTGATGACTAGAGGCCCGGTGCACGAATTCATGCATGGGTGGGGTCCGGCCAGCCTGCTCCTGGGTGAACTCCAGTCGAACTCCTGGTCCAGGGGGCAAATGTGCCTATTACCCTTTTATACATAGGACTAAGAGACCCCGGTGCATGAAAATTCATGCACTGGAGCGGGGGGGGGGGGGGGAGAGGGCGTCCCTCAGCACGGCCTGCCCCCTCTCACAGTCTGGGTGCCCTCAGGGGCGGGAGGCAACCCAGCAATCAGGGGAAGGTGACGCCCCATCACACCTCTCCTGCTGCCATTTCCTGCAGCACAAGCCTTGGCTGGCCCTGGTTACCTGAGCCTCGGGTGGCCCTGGGCGGCCCAGCTACCATCCAAGGCTTACCTGCACCTTGGGCTGGCCCTGGGCGACTGGGCAGCCGACATCCGAGGCTTGCCTGTGCCTTGGACTGGCCCTGGGTGGCTGGGGGACTCAGGAGGCAGGCACATGGAGCGGCTGCACCCACCTGGGGGCGGGCCCAGCTGTGCCACGCACCTGCTGCCCTGGCAGGGTGAGGGGAGTGGGCGTCGCCATTTTGTGGCTGTGGGTGCCGCCATCTTTGAGGGCATGGTGGTCAATTAGCATATTCCCTCTTTATTGGCTGTGGGTGCCGCCATCTTTGTGAAGGTGTGAGAGTCAATTAGCATATTTCCCCCCTTTATTAAATAGGATAGCCATTCTAACAGGTATGAGGTGATATTTCATTGTGGTTTTAATTTGCATTTGATGATTAGTGACACTGGGCATCTTTCATATGTCTATTGGCCATCTGTATGTCTTCTTGGGGAAATGTCTATTCAGGGTCTCGGCCCATTTTTTTATTGAATTGTTTGGTATTTTGGTGTTGAATTGCATGAGTTCTTCATGAATTTTGGATATTAACCCCTTATCAGATGAATCATTGCAAATATCTTCTCCCAACCAGTAGGGTGTCTTTTTGTTTCCCTGAGATTTACTTTGCTGTGCAAAAACGTTTTAGTTTGTTGTAGTCCCATTTCTTTATTTTTGGGGGGTCCCCTTACGCAAGGAGATATGTCATAAAAAATACGTCTAAGAAAAACATCAGAGATGTTACTGCCTATGATTTCTTCTAGGACTCTTATGGTTTCAAGTCATATTTATGTTTTTAATCCATTTTGAGTTTATTTTTGTATATGGTGTAAGAAGGTGGTCTAGTTTCCTTTTTCTGCTTGTATCTGTCCAATTTTCCCAGCATCATTTATTGAATAGACTGTCTTTACCGCATTGTAAGTTCTTATTTCCTTTGTCAAATATTAAATTACCATATAGGTGTGGGTTTACTTCTGGGTTCTCTATTCTTTTCCATTGACATATATGGTCTTTTTTTCTGCCAGTACCATGCTGTTGTGATTACTATAGCCTTGTAATATAGTTTGATATCAGGTAGGGTGATACCTCCAATTTTGTTCTTCTGTCTTTCTTTTTTAAAAAAAAGAAGATATTTTTATTGATTTCAGAGAAGAAGGGAGAGGGAGAAAGGGATAGAAACATCAATGATGAGAGAGAATCATTGATTGGCTGCCTCCTGCATGCCTCCCACTGGAGATCAAGCCCACAACTCAAGAATATGCCATGAATGGGAATCAAACAGTGACCTCCTGACTTATAGGTTGATGCTCAACCACTGAGCCACATCTCTCAGGCTGGTGGTCTTTCCGAAGATTGTTGTCTATTCATGGTCTTCAGTGGTTCCATATAAATATTTAAATTATTTGTTCTAATTCTGTGAAAAATGCCAGCTATTTTGATACAAATTGTGTTGAACCTATAAATTGCTTTGGGTAGTATGGACATTTTAATTATATTAATTCTTTCTATCCATGAGGATAATCTATACTGCCATTTATTCCTTCTTCAATTTCTTACTATAGTATTATTATTATTATTATTATTATTATTATTTTTACCTCTTTGGTACTATATTTTATAGAGGCAACTGTAAATGGGATTGTTTTCTTGGTTTCCTTTTTTTTAATAGTTCATTATCCTATATAATAAAGAGGTAATATGCAAATTAACCCTCACACCCTCACAAGATGGCTGCCCACAACCAGGCCAGCAGGGGGATTAGTTAGGGATGACCAAACGACTGAACAAGCAGGCTGTGTGGGGCGACCAGGCCAGCAGGGGGTTTAGTGAGGGACGCCCAAATGACTGAACAGCAGGCTGTGTGGAACGACCAGGCCAGTGGGAGGGCCATGAGGGGTGACCAGGCCAGAAGGGGGAGCAGTTGGGGGCAACCAGGCCAGCAGGGGGGGCAGTCAGGGGCGACCAGGCTGGTAGGGAGGGCAGTAAAAGGTGACCAGGCCAGTGTGGGGGGGCAGTTGGGGGCAATTACGCTGGCAAGGGGGAGCAGTGAGGGGTGACTAGGCCGGCGGGGGGGGCAGTTGGGGACGACCAGGCTGGCAGTGGGGGACAGTTAGGGGTGATCAGGCCAGCACGCAGAGGCAGTGTGGGGAGATCTGGCTGGCGGTGGGGGTGGGGGGGGGTCAGTTAGGGGCGACCAGTCAGGGAGGCAGGTGAGCGATTAGGAGCCAGCAGTCCAGGATTGTGAGAGGGATGTCCGACTGCCGGTTTAGGCCCAATCCCCGGGATCGGTGCACAAATTTCATGCACCGGGCCTCTAGTTGGTGTATAAAAGTGCAACTGATTTCTGCATATTTATTTTGTATCCTGCTACTTTACTCGATTCATTTATTAGCTCTTATAGTTTTTTGGTGGTAGAATCTTTATAGTTCTCTATATACAGTACCATCATCTGCAAATAATAAGTTTTACTTCTTCCTTTTCAATTTGGATGCCTTTTACTTTTTTTTTTTTTTACTTCTTCTTGTCTGATTGTTATGGTCAGCACTTCCAGTACTATGTTGAATAGCAGTAATGAGAGTGGACATCCTGTCTTGTTCCCTATCTCAAGAGAAATTTTTAAAATTTTGTTTTAAAGTCTATTTTGTCTGTTGTAAGCATTGCTACCCAGTTTTTTTCCTTTTGTTTCCATTTGTATGAAATATCTGTTTCCATTCGTTTACTTTCAGTCTGTTATTTTTTGTTCTGAGTTGGATATCTTGCAGACAGTATATACATATACATATATATATATATATATATATATATATATAATTCTTATTCATTCAGTTACTGTATGTATTTTGATTGGAATATTTAATCCATTTACATTGAAAGTAATTATTGACAGGTATGCACATATTGCTGTTTTATTCTATTTAAAAATATTTTTATTGATTTCAGAGAGGAAGGGAGAGAAAGAGAGATAGAAACATCAATGATGAGAGAGAATTATTGATTGGCTGCCTCTTGCACACTCCTTACTGGGAATTGGGCCCACAACCTGGGCATATGCCCTGATTGGGAATCAAACCATGCCTCCTGGTCCATAAGTTAATGCTCAACCACTAAGACACAATGGCCAGACATTTATAATTATGTTCTTTTTTAATTATTATTTCTTTCTTATTTTTAAAGAAGTCCCTTTAACATTTATTGTAATCCTGGTTTGGTGACAATGAATTCTTTTAGCTATTTCTTGTCTGGGAAGCTATTTTTTCCTTTCCATTTGGGGCCTTGCTGTGTAGATTAGTCTTGGTTGTCGGTCCTTGCTTTACATCACTCTGAATATTTCATGCCAGTCCCTTCTGGCCTGAAATGTTTCTGTTGAGAAACAAGCTGATAGTCTTATGGGAGCTCCTTTGTAGGTAAGAGTCTTTCTCTTGATGCTTTTAAGATTCTTTGTCTTTAACTTTCCATTTTAATTATGATGTGTCTTGGTGTGGCCTCCTTGGGTTCACTTTCTTTGGGACTCTGTGCTTCCTGGACTTGTGTGTCTTTTTCCTTTACCAGATCAGTGAAGATTTTTTTAGTCATTATTTATTCAAATTGGTTCTCAGTCCCTTGCTATCTATCTTCTCCTTCTGGTACCCCTATAATGTGGATGTTGTAGCACTTCATGTTGTCCTAGAGGTCCCTTGAACTATTCTCATTAGTAAAAGTTTTTCTTCTTTTTGCTTCTCTGATTAATTTTTGCTACCTTGTCTAGTCATTCCAAATCACTGATTCCATTCTCTGCTTCATCTAATCTGCTGCTCATGCCTTCTAGTGTATTCTTAATTTCAGATACTGTTCATTTTTGAGTGGTTATTTTTTGTGATTTCTATGTCCTTTTATATGCTTTACGTTCTTACTTAGTTCATCCATTCTTCCCCTAAGTTCCTTGATCATTCTTATAACCATTGTTTTGAACTTTGTATCTGGTAGATTGCCTCCATTTCATTTAGTTTTTTGTGTTGTTTTTTTTTCCTAGCGATTTCTCCTGTTCTTTCATTTGGGGCATGCTACTTTGTCTCCCCATTTTGGCTGCCTCTCTGTGTTTGTTTCTGTGTATTAGGTAAATCTTTAATGTCTGTCAGTCTTGATAGGCTGGCCTTCTATAGTAGGTGTCCAGTGTGGCCGATTGGCGTAGTCTCTTTGATCACCAAAGTTAGGTGCTCCAGGAACGTCCCTTGCATTGGTTACATGAGCCCTCCTGTTGCAGTTCAGTTTTGCTTGCTGTTGGCCCATCTCATCCATGGGTGGGGTTGACACTCAGGTTGGCTGACTATGAGGACTAACTGCAACCACAGTGAACAAACTGCTGTGCAAAAGCTGACCCCATCAAGTGGAATTAATCCCAGCAGGGTCTGTTGCCTGCAAGATCTCTCTTTGGGTGTTCTGCTTGTGAAGCCAACTTGGTCATGCTCTACTGTGGTCTGAAATGCAGAACTGGGTGTGTTGGCTCTTGGGTGTCGTGGAAGGGACTCCAGTGCATGTCACTGTCAAATGCTGTCCTTGAGGGCCCTGGGCTACCTCTTTGGAGCTACCTACCAAGCAATCCATAGTTTGTGGCTGTCTCTGCTGGGCCTTGAGTATACAAGGGACCAGCCAAGCTGCATACCAATGTTGACTTCCACCAGTACCAAGCCTGGGGGCAGGTCAGCAAAAGGGCCAAGGCACAGAGATATGCCTCCACCTGTGGGCCACCTGTTAGGCTTAGTCACTAAGAGACCCTCTGGCAGTATGCAGGTTATGTGAGGTTATTCTCAGTGAACCACCGGGTAGAAACAAGTGATGTTCATGAGGTTGATACACATTCAATCTTGATGCTAGTACTGGGCCTGAGGCCACTCAGCCAAAGTTCCAGGGTATACCAAGGCCAGTTGCCACCCACCTGAAGCCTGTGGACCTTTGTGTCTCAGGGAGTTTTCAGGTTAAGGCCAGTAGAGTTCATGAAGCTAAAACAGACCAAGATGTGGCCATGTGGAGGAAGAGCTCTGCACAGGAATGGTGGTGTCAGTCGGGGCATGTGGTGAGTGGTGAGTAGGTGGAGAAATGAATCTTCTCGAGAGCCTCCCATTAAAGTCTGTTCCACAGGCCTAGGCTGGCCACAGCCAACAAACTTCTCTGCAGGGAACAAGTGTGGCAGGGCAGGGCCATAGGTGGTCGAGACAGTAAACTAGTGCATCCACCCAAGCTGACGCAAATGGAGGCAGAGTGCTTGACCCAGGAAAGATGGCACCTGTGAGCTGTGCGGGAGAGGGACTCAGCACAGGGACAATGGCGGCTGTCTATCTAGCTCTCTCCTCAAAGCCACATAACCCAATCTCTCCTTGGATGACTCATCTCCTCTGAGCCCTTGAAGAGGGGGACTGGGTTTCTAGTAGACTCCCATCTCACTCTGGCAGATGAAATTCCTGCAGATTTTCAGTCAGATATTATGTGGGCTCCCTTTTTCTAGTTCTCTTGGCTGGGAAGCCCAGAGTGAGGGTAAGTCCCACCACTCCACAGGGGAACCTTTGCAGATGAGATATCCCGCCTAATTCTCAACCACAACATGCGGGTGCTCTGCCCTTCCCACTAGTCTCAATGTGGCTGCTTCTGTACATCCTTGGTTCTGAGACTTCTCTTCAGCTGGTCTTCAGTTGGTTATTCAGGCTGGCTGTTCGATAATTTGGTCCTGGGAGGAGGTGAGCACACTGCTCTGATCTCTTCTTGGATCTCCAGTAGATATTAAAATGGCTTGATGGCATGTAGCTAATTAAGCACAGAGTGCTTAGGATTAGAATAAATGGGCTATCTAATTTCACGGAGAGTGAAATGTGTTTTCATTTATACAAGGAATATATGAGAGCAGGTAAGAAAAATTTTTTTAAATGTAACTGTGGGGAAGATATGTGTATAGATGTTGGGTAGTCAAAGTGGCAGACTACAGTTGATATTCTTTTTGCTGATTTGTTCCTATTGGGAGAAGAGTCCCAAGATCTACCTCACTGCAGAAGCCAAAGTGGAGCAGATAATCCCTCTCCCTGTCTCTAGGGAAAAGGGATGTGAGCACATGCCTTAAATATAGCCAACCAATTGGTCAGATGCATAATTCTGAAGTAAAGATCTGTATTTTCATTACTTAGGAAGAGAATCAAAATCCATGGCAGAGCTGTAAGTGTCCAGTGGTAAAGTCCAGATCTATCATGCCCAGATGTGACAGTGGCAGCAGAGATATATAAAACAAACCATGAGTTGAAACCTTGGCTATCCTTGCCTTCTTTGGTTCCTACCTATTTTATTTTCCCAGTATCCTCCTAATAAATTCTTCCACTGATTCAAGATTATTTCAGGGACTTTTATTCAAGAACAGTGACCAGCATAAACACATGAATGGCCTTTAGCCATCAGGAACAGAGAACAATTCACTGCCTGTATATATACTGGAAGTTAAGGAAACTATAGTGGAAGACTCTGGCTCAAAGCTAGAATATTTACTTTTCTTTTATACTAGAGGCCCCCAACTGCCCTCCCCTGCTGGCCCGGTTGCCCCTAACTGCCCTCCCCTGCAGGCCATCTTGTGGAGGCCATCTTGTGCAAGGGCGTGATGATCAATTTGCATATTACCTCTTTATTACATAGGATTTTTATTGATTTCAGAGAGGGGAAGGGAGAGAGAGATAGAAACATCAATGATGAGAGAGAATCATCAATCAGCTGCCTCCAGCATGCCCCCTACTGGGGATTGAGCCCACAACCTGGGCATGTGCCCTGACCAGAAATCAAATCTTGACCTCCTGGTTCATGGGTCGACACTCAACCACTGAGCCACACCAGCTGGTCTAGAATATTTCTTTCTTTCATTAGTATGTTAGTTTGAGTCAAATGAACCTATAGATAGATAACCATTTTTTACCTAAAAAAAAATTTCATGCAGTTTAACCTAATATTTCTGGGCTGTATTCAGAGGCATGATAATATCTATTTCTCTCTACCTGGCTATTCTTAACTAATATTAAAAAGTTACCTTCTATTTCTTTTCCTTTATTGAATTAACAAAATTATACAGGTATCAGGTATATAATTACAGAATACATTATCTGTACATTGTATTGTGTGTACATCACCCCAGGTCAAGTCTCCTTCCATCACCATTTTCCCCCCATACACCCCTCTCCACCTCCCTGCTGCAATCACACCACTGTCCATGTTCATGAGTTTTTTCTCTTTTTTCTTTTAATCAATCCTTTCACCCTCCAACTCAGCCCCCAACCACCATCCCTGACAGCTGTCAGCCTGCTCTCTGTCTATGAGCCTGTCTCTATTTTGTTTGTCAGTTCAGTTGCATTAAAAGGCATGGTACTATCTATCTCTCTACCTGGCTATTCTTAGCTTAATTAATTAATTAATTAATTATTTTAATCCTCACCTGAGGATTTTTTTTTTCATTTTAGAGAGAGAAAGAGAAACATTCATGTGAGAGAAAAACATCAATTGCCTCCCACACCTGGCCTAACCAGGGATTGAACCTGCAACCTAGCTATGTGCCCTGACTGGGAATTTGCCAGCAAACTCCTCATGTTAAATGAGATTTCGTATAATTCTTAAAGTAATTAAGAAAAACATATAACTTATGAGTACCTGAGTATAGTTACCAACACCTAGAAAACTGGAAAATTTATTTTCTTTTACCTATAACATACATGTTGCATTTCCTTTTATATTTACACAGCATTAAAGGTAGTTCCTCACCAAATAATATATAATAACTCTTTAGACACTTAAAGGTAATTATTAATTTAGCCCTCAGCATTTCTCTTCATACTCAGCCATACTAAATTCCTTTACTATTTCCTGGAATCTGCTTTCCAGTCCTTTCTCATAGTCTCTGAACCTAGTACACATTTGCCAAATCTTCCAAATTGCAGAACTCAGTATATCCTGAAAGCAGGTGAAATGTGAAAGAAGAGACCAATTTTCGGCTTATGGAACATATGCCCCCAGAGAAGATGATTAAAAAGAAGTCAATGATGTGAAGTATGAACTGGGAACTACCAGAAGCAGCCAAATACTTACGTGTGCAAGGCAGACACAACACACTGTGGAAAATGAGAGAAAATTGGTTGGCTTTCGTGTTTCTTTGTTTTTTAACCTATCACCAATCTCCTCTCAGAGAGTCCAATAACAAGTTATTAGATTCTGCTCTACAAAAATAGTTCTTAAGTTGCCACAATGCCTGCTTCAGTGCCCCTGAGCTGATGGGAGCTTTTACCTGAATGGCACTTCTTCCTGTGGAACAGCCACGTAGTAACGAATGAAAAATCTCTCCGAGTCTTCTCGCTCATCGTCGGTAACAACACTGCCATTAAGTTTGGAAACTGATGGCAATCTGTCAGTAAAACCAAAATAAAGACATTTTCAGATATTAAAAGCATTTAGCTTTGGAAACAGAATTATTGACTTGAGCCATTATTCTCTTGAAAGGAACTTTTGGTGCAGCTCTGCTTGTGTACAACTACTGACAGACTAAAGGGGCATAATATAAAAGGAACCAAAATATTTAAGCTTCATTTTTGGATGAGACACTGCCCTTTTATAATCACAACTCACTGTTCAAAATAACATTTTAGGTGGCATTGTCCAACCTGAACATAATGCAAGCCACATACGTAATTTACACACAGTCTCTAAACCTAGTACACATTTGCCAAATTCCAAATCGCAGAACTTAGTATATCCTGAAAGCAGATGCAAATGTATACTAGGTTTACCAGCCATATTTTAAAAAGTAAAAATAAAGCAGACGGAATTCATTTTAATAGTATATTGTATTTAACCCAATATATGCAGGATTTAATCATTTCAACCTGTAATCAATACAAAAAAATAACTCATGAGATACTTTACATTCTCTTTTGCATATAAAGTGTTTGAAATCCAATGTGTATTTTATGCACATAGCACATTTCAATTCAGACTAGCCATATTTCAAGTGCTTAAAAGTCACACATGGCTAATGGAACCAAACTGGACAGCAGAAGTCTATAGAGTAGTCGGGACAGTTTGGTCATATACTTCAGGAATCAGCCTATTATATTTACAAAAGAACTACGTAAAAAACACAAGACCCACAGCAGGACTTGTCCTTCCTGGAAGACAAGGATGCTGAAACTGATTTCTTCAGGGAGGTGTCAATGTGCATGTCCCTGCGAGTGGCAGGGAAGCTCTGTTGGGTGTCAGTGGATCAGAGAGATCAACACTGTTTAAGATCTTCTTCCAGGGACCTTAAAGCCTACTGCTCTCCTTTCGAAACTGCTGTGATAGTGCACAAAGAGAGCAGATCAAAGCTCCATGCCCTTCACACCTTAGCTGAACATTGCTGCTGCTAAGGTACATACAGAATAACACGCAAAGGTCATTTCAGTAGTCTGTGGGAGTCTGAGACAGGAAAGGAAGAAGATAACAAAATAGTAGCTATATCTAAGTCGACCTATGTAATAATCAGAAAATAAAGATGCTGCTCTCTTAAGTTTTACACTAATGCAACAGCCTGATTTTTAGTATTTACACTTTAAATGACCACCATGTTAACAGAAAAAATAAGGACAGCTGATTCTATCTACCTTTACTTCATGACCCAAGACAGAACTTCAAATATTATAAGTATCAAAAGTATAAAAATAGAATAGATTGGTGAGGGAATTTTGCAGTGGTCTTGGCAGGCCAATTACATTTCACATTTTTCTCATCATATTGCATTCCTTTCCTTCCAGGATTTCAAACTACAAAAGCAGCTCCTTCAAGCACAGTCTGTTCACGAGTTGGATCAACTTATAATGCACTCCCTCCTAAGGAGTGTCTAATTCCTGCAATGCAATCACAAGGCCCCAGGGGAGGGAGGCAGAGGAACTGGACAACAGACCTGGCTATTACCAACTTCCTGCGCTCCTCGGTGGTGTATGGCTGCAGAAGAGGAATGCCTAACAATCTCACTTCTTCAAGTTTAGGGAATGAATTTAGTTTGTCAATGTCTTCCCAGGACTGCAAACCTAATTTGAGAAACATATTTTTTAAA
This sequence comes from Myotis lucifugus, assembly GCF_000147115.1. Classification (NCBI taxonomy): domain Eukaryota; kingdom Metazoa; phylum Chordata; class Mammalia; order Chiroptera; family Vespertilionidae; genus Myotis; species Myotis lucifugus. The sequence goes on from NW_005871532.1 coordinate 330,047, forward strand.
TAAATCCAGAAAAGTACACGAATAAGAAGATAAACATAGAAAAAAAACTTCAGTTAATATGTGAAATATTAAAATAATCGTAAACTAGTTAGAGATCCTGAATTTTTTTTAATCCAAGGAAAGAATGGAATACATTTTCACAGCATAAAGACTTCCCTAGTCTCTCCTATCCCTGTGATCCCAGTGGTCAAGGAGAGAGACCTTCACTCTCCGGCATCCACTCATTTACTAACGCTCCATCTCAACGGCTTGTAAAGAGAGTCACAGGTGATTTCAGTAAGCAGGATGTATGCCATGATTACAGAAAAATGGTGATATGATAAGTTTTCCCATCAAGTACAGACTCACAGAACAGGACCGTTTATTGATCAGTAGATTCTGTCAGACTCAAATGTTTTTACCTAATAAATTCTAAAATGGGGCAAGTTCAACAGATTCAGAAACTAAGTATTAACTCTCTTTCATACTGTCCTGATTTTGGGGACAAGGAAAACAAATTCAAAATTTAAAGGAAACAAAAACAAAAAACCTGAACCTTTGGGTAAGAACATGCAATAAATTAAGTTCATCTAGTCCTAAAATGAAATCCTTCCTATCGCTGTGAGTAAATATATCACCCAAGTCAATACTTGGCAGTGGTTGGAAAAATATCCCTGTAACAATGTAGCTGGCCGATTTTACAACACGTTGAATCCAAGTTAGAAAATGTGATCCCTTCCTATTTCTGTCCATCTCCAATGAAGATAAAGCAAAGGAGCAATTTATGAGGACTCTGGTGCATGACCCCCCCCCCCATCACAACCGTCCTCTCCCTTCAGCATGGCATTTCCATCCAGGAGGAAGAATGGAATTAGCTCAAGGGGTGTCAGTTATGAAACAAACAGCTTCATTATGCAAAATACTAGTTTTTAAAACTTAGTTCTCACCCTTATACCTTCTATAGTGAATTCAACTGTTTATATTTTTTCTGTTGTAGATTATTTACTTTAAGTTATGTAGATGTTTTAAGAAATAGGCTACCAGTAAAAGACAATGTCATGAGAATGAAAAGAAAAGCCACAGACAGGGAGAATATATGTGCTAAAACATATCTGATAAAGGATCGTTACCCTATAAAATACACAAAGAACTCTTAAAACTCCACAATTAAGAAAATGAACAATCTGATTAAAAAATGGGTGAGAGACCTAAACAGACACCTTACCAAAGGATATATATAGATGGCAAGTAAGTATACGAAAACATATTCAACATCATATGTCACTAGGGAAGTAAAGACAGAAAAAAGGCCTTTCTTTTTATTTGCTGTGACCTTCCACAATTTATGAGAAGTACCTGGTAATTAAACCCCAAGATATTACCTCCTCTGTTTCAAACAGCCCCTCTGTTCAAACTGTGGGACAAGATAAGCTACTCTCAGGCTACATTTTTGCATCCACCTCCTCCCTGCTGTTTTCAGAACGCAGGGATAACTCCCACCAAGGAGTCTCTAATTAGTAAAAAGTTCACTTCCCCATTCCCCTTCAAAGAAGCCTCTTTTAAACTTTCATAACTTTTGCTCTAAGCTTGTTCTACAGGCTTGGGAAAAATGCTGATAAGATAGCTCCCTAGCACATCTGCTGGACTATCTTCTGGAAAGCAAATAAACTGTAACTTTTCAAGACAACTCCTCCCTTCCTTGTCACCTAGCAATGACAGCATTATTCTTTCAAAGTGGAAGCGCTTTTTGTTCCCTACCCTGTATTGACTAGCAATGCACCAGCCCTTTCCTTTCTTGGAAAGTAAAATAAACTTTCTGCATCTCTTCTTAAGCTGTGAATTCTTCCACAGCCCGTCACCGGCCAAACCCTAATATTTTGGTGGCCCGTATAGGGAGTTAACTTCTCCTCTGTCTCTGGAAATTCTATCTCTTCTCTCAGTTGTGAATTCTTTCACAGCCTGCATCACTGCCCAAATCTAACAAGGGAATTGCAAATTAAAATAACAATGAGATACCACTATGCACCTATTAGAATGGCCAAAATCAAAACCTGACACCACCAAACGCTGACAAGGATATGAAGCAATGCTCATTCATTGCAGGTACAAAATGTTACTTTGGATACAGTTTGTCAGTTTCTTACAAAACTAAACATACTCTTACCATATGATTTAGCAATTATCCTCCTTGCTATTTACCCAAATGAACTGAAAATTTATGTCTACAGAAAAACTGCACACAGAGGTTTACAGCAGCTTTATTCATAATTGCCAAAACCTGGAAGCAACCGAGATGTATTTTAGCTTGTGAGTGGATAAATAAACTGCGGTATATCCAGACAGTAGACTAGCACTGGTTGAGCCTCACAGGGTGTAAGTGCTAAAAATAAAATAAGCTATCAAGCCATAAAAAGACATGAAGGAAAGTTAAGTGAAAGAAATTAATCAGAAAAGGCTACATACTGTATGATTCCAAGTACATGACATTTGGAAAAGGCAAAACTATGGAAACAGTAGAAAACATGAATGGTTGCCAGGATTGGGAATGCAGGGAGGATAAATGGGCAGAGCATAGAGGATTGTTAGAGCAGTGAGACTACTAAGTATATTATACTACAGCGGTAGGTACGTGTCATTATACATTTTCCAAACCCAGAAAATGTGTACCACCAAGGATGACCCTAATGTAAACGAGGGGGTGATGGCGTGTAGTGCAGGTTCAAATGTAACAAACGCATCACTGGTGCTGGGATGCTGAGAGTGAGGGAGGTTGTGCTTGTGTGAAGGGAGGGAGCATGCGGACACTTTCTGTACTTTCTGCTCTATTTTGTTGTGAATCTAAACTGCTCTAAAAAATAAAGTTTGTTAATTTTTTAAAATCGGCTAAAAATATTCACTCCTGTGATACACAGAATTAGATGGCAACAAACTGGCAATCAAATGTATAAGTACATACTAGAAAAGAAAAGAGAAAATCTGAAAGGCACAGCAGTTTGGGATTCCCTAACCTAAATCCACACAATATGGTCTAGTTTGCAATTCCTTATATTCTTTTTACTCTGCCTTTTACTATACAATTCATCAATTTCACTCCTTTCACAGCATGACCCCTTTAATATATAAAATGTAAATAGCTAATATAATGCTTGGCCACTTGATTTATGACAATGAATCCTTAAATTCAGCTAATCCACAGGCACCTGCAGGTCGCTCCTGAAAATGATCCTCTGAGAAGGCAGAGCTGACTGCAGGAATACACTTGCACTGCATTTCATGCATAAGCTCAGCTCAGTTCACATGTGGAATGAGAACAAGCCAATACCTCACCTGACTTGTGGAGGCTGATGGACCGCAGGTTAGGAAACAACCTGGCCAGTGAGTCGTCAGGCTCCTCAATAGCGTTCAGGTGGTTGTTGGCCAGGACCAGGGTATCCAGTGAAGGAAACATAGCTCCTAACTTTCGTATTTCAGTCCAGTCTTGGAGATTGTTGTCTGTTATATGTAGGAGCTTCAGAGAATGACAGCAAATAGAAGGACAAGACACTGTTTCATAGTCATTAAGGCACAGGAAGAGCTCCTCCAAACTGGAGAGAAAAAGAGAAATGTTTCATTGTGTAGAGCAGTTAACCTCCTACTTGGCATTCACTCAAGAAATAAATAAGTGCTACTATGTGTGAGCCTCTGCTAGGTGTTACAGAGAAAATACAGATATCTTCCTGAAGCTAAAATACAGCTGAGACCACAGCAGAGGAAGATATAACCCAGAACTAAATTAACTTGTGCTTAATTAAGCAGTACTAACTGTAAGTACAATAGTATTTCATAGAGACATGGAATTAAAATTGTGTTAGAATAATCAGGCAAGGGTGCATAACCTTGAAGGAGGGGCAGACTTATACAAGAGAAGATGGAAGAAAATTCCAGAAAAAATAAGAACAAATATTTAGAACAGAAACAATACCTACCATTTATTGAATTTCTACCCTGTGTCAGGCCCCATGCCAGATGCTTTATAGACTGACTGTTCTTCTATTTCTGCAAGGTAGATCTAGTTATGCCCATTTTATAGACAAGGAAATAGAGCTCAGAGAGGTTAATTAGCTTATCAAAGGTCATATATATATATATATATATATATATATATATATGCCTAATATGCTAAGTGTCCGTCCCTTCGACTGATAGCTGGGATGCATACTGACCACCAGGGGGCAGATGCTCAATGCACAGGCATGGAAACATGGAACAGACTGATGAATCTCAGAGGGAAGGGAGGAGGGGGAGGGCGGGAAGAGATTAACCAAAGATCTTATATGCATACTAGAGGCCCAGTACATGGATTCGGGCCAAAACCAGCTCTCTGACATCCCCTGAGAGGTCCTGGATTGCGAGAGGGTGCAGGCCAGGATGAGTGACCCCACCAGTGCACAAATTTGTGCACCGGGCCTCTAGTTTGGTGAGAAATGGAACTGGGTTTAAAACTCATTCTGTGCCATACTGGATGCTGCAGGCATAAGGAAACCAATCTCATTAGAGTGATGGTGGGAAACTAAAGTAGAATAAGTGGGGTGAGAACAAATTCTGAAAAGCTTTGATAATTTTCATATTTACACAGTAAAAAATCTATAGCTTCATATATTTCTTTAAAATACTTCCTTTGAACATTTATGCATACTTAAAGATAGATACAAACAAATGTAACAAAGCATCTCTAAAATGACAAGAGTATAATTTCTTGCATAAATTATTGAAAAGAATACCAGGTTTATTTCCAATGAGTCCAGCTATGTACAATCATCTGAGTGTTAATATATTTTAGAGATACTGTGATTACTTTTTTCCTCCTAAAGAAAAGGTTGAGGCAAAATTCTGAAACCAGGTAATCAGAAGATTAAAATGGAGAAAGGTTGGATTGATCTAGAAATGATAAGTGCTATTCTCAGGGCTATTTTCTAGCCAAAGAATGGCATATCCTATGTTACTCAACACTGAACAAGCATTCCAGTAAAAACGCTCCTGGGTTACATTCACGCCCTCATTGTAACCACTCCATTTTGGTAACCGTTCTCCATTGTCTCTGCAGGCCTAGTGTTTCTGAGTGGCAGGTCGCAGGGATTTCATGCACGGGCAGGTGACGACCAGCCCCCCCGCCCCCCCTCGCCCCCCCAGCATGCACTCCGGCTTACTCTGGCAGCTCCTGCAGGATCGTGTGCACTGTCTCCCAGGAGGCTTTGCTGTTATTGAGGACAAGTTTGCGAACCCCAGAGAAGGACCCAGCACATGTTCTTTCTAAAACTGACAAATTCAGAGGGTTGGAACTCAGGTTTAGAAACTCCAACTGGGGAACATTTGACACAATTTTACTGACCTAGGAAGAAAAAAAAATAGCATATCAGGCAATAATCACAGTTTCTAAATAGCAATCATGTTCAGACAGGCCTAAGCGAGTGGGTCTCCAGGCAAAGGATCATTCACATTGGGGAATTCTATTTGGTGACAGTACCCAGAGTAGCATAAATAATTTCAACAAATCTTGGCAAATAACAATATCCTTCTATGAAACAGTGTCAGAACAGAAAAGTAATGGTACAAACAAAAAGATTTCCCATGTTGCCTTTGGCAAGGTTTTTATTCTGTTCTATATGATATTCTATTTGATAAATGGAGAAAAGACAGTTTAGATGACATTTTAGACTACAAGTTATTAAAGAGCTCAGTTTGGGTCCTCTTTGTAATCCTCTTTGAATATCTCCTTTCTTCTTCCATCCTCATTACAACATTAAGGCTAAGTGAAATAAGCCAGCCAGAGAAAGACAAGTATCACATGATCTCACTCATATGTGGAATCTAATGAACAAAATAAACTGATGAACAAAGTAGATCCAGAGTCACAGAAGCATGGAGCAGACAGACGAATCTCAGTGTGAGGGGGTAGGTGGTGGGGAGAGATTAACCAAAGAATTTGTATACATATATGCATAACCCATGAACACAGACAATAGTGTAGTGCAAGGCCAGGCGGGAGGAGGTCAACAGGGGTAGGGGGAGTGGGGGGGGAGGGGACATCTGTGATACTTTCAACAATAAAGATATATAAAAATTACTTTATTAAAGACCACAAAGTAACAATTCAGGTGTTCAAAATTGACTACATAGCCACAATCACTTAGAAAACAGGTTCAGCTTGGGTCAGAGAGATACTAAACTTTAAAATATATTGACTAAAAATATAAAAAAGCACCAAGAACTATATAATAAGAGAGAAAACATGATCATAAATTTAATAATTTAACTAGTAAACTGGTAGACACACAAATTTTAAAAAGGACCTGAGCATTACTGACCTTAGCTACTGGCTTTGCGTAGCACTAGACTCTACATAGCTTCTTTCACCACATGCCCCCAACAACTTGCAAGATGACTAATAATATTTCCATTTTAACAAATTAAGAAAATGAGCCTCAGAGAAGTTAATTATTAACATCTTGTGTTAAGTCAGGTCTCAGAGTCACAAAAGCCAAATCTGAAGTTAAAAATCAGAAAAGCAAATCTCAAGTCAGCCCATGGTTCTTCCCAATATACAGGCACCCGCATCTGCAGTTTTGCTTTCCACAGTTTCAGTTACCCACAGGCAATCATGGTATGAAAGTATTAAATGGAACATTCCAAAAATAAACAAGTCACAAGTTTTAAATCAGGTGCCACTGCGAGTAGCATGATTACATCTCGCTCTGTCTGGCTCTTCGCCCCCAGGACAGAAATCACCCCTTTGTCCAGGTGCCCACCCTGCATACACCACCTGCTCCACCAACTCATTAGTCACTTAGTCGCCATCTTGGTTATCAGATCGACTGTTGTTCAAGTAATCCTTCTTTCACTTAATAATAAGGCAAGGCACAAGAGCAGGGATGCTGGCAATTTGGATGTGCCAAGGAGAAGCCATAAAATATATGTACAGATAAAACATCATAGTATATATAGGGTTTGGTACTAACCAGTGGTTTCAGGCATTCTTTGGGGGCCTTGGAATTTATATCACATAGATAACTTGGAATTTAGATCACATGTACCACAACTAGTAAATTACAAATATAACCAGAAAAAAATGAGAACTAGGCTTAAAGTAACATAAAATGCTAGAAGCCCAGTAAATGTTTAAACATCAGAGCCAGGCAATGTGGTAAATGAAGTTATGAGAAAAGGAGTTAGCAGAATACTGGTAGGTAGCACTGGTTTTGGAGTCAGACCAGGTCCCAACACTTCCTAGTTGTGTCTTAAACTTTCCAAAGTTCAGTTTCCTTATTCGGAACATACAGAAACTAGCACCCATCTGTTTCACAGGATTGCTGGTAGAACTAAATGAGGAATGTGTGCCAAGCACTTCACCCAGTGCATGGCACTCCTTTTAGAAGCTGGCTTCCTTGCCCAGGAGAACGTAAGCTCTAGGAAAGCGGGGACAGCACTTACTTCTTCATTCACGACTGCACTGGGGGCACTTAATGTTTATTGCATTAGTTAATGGCACAAAATCATACAATAAATGTAATTACTACTAATATAAGTTTAGTATGAACCAATATGTCATGTCATATTCATTTTATTTAAATGTCTTATTTAAAATCATTGGTAGAATTTCAAAATAAATATACTGACTCCCAGCATCCACCCTCCACCACTGAATCAGAAGCTGCATGGGTAGGACAAGATTCAGGGTTGCAGAGCTCCACAGGTGCGGGAGCTGTGGTGGGAATAAAAAGCACCTGCCTTCACACCGACTGCACTGCACTGCACTGCACTGCACTGCACAGCTCAGGAGCTGTCACCTCAGCGAGGAGACCACCTCCGGGGGGCTCAGAGGAGCTGGCAGGGGTGGCCCTCACATGCACTCTTTCCCGCTCTCCTCACTAACTCTTCGAAGTGATACCATATTTAGCCCCACTTTCAAATGAAGAAACTGGCTATCTTTAGAGAAAATACACTAGGCTTCAGTTTAAAAAATAAGGAATTATACTGGGTCTCTACATATCCTCTGCTTGAACAGCATTTGTGTGATATATGGCTGGAATCTGGAGGTTTAG
>NW_005871532.1:338203-342130 GCF_000147115.1 Myotis lucifugus
GGGCCACGACACAGCTAAGGAGTCCACACTGGGAGCAATCTTTCTTATGCATTCTCCCCCCCTGGACACTAATGCCCAGGGAGGGTTTTTCCTTCGTTAGGAGGAAGGATAATCTAGGTCAGGGGTTCCACCTTGGCCGCAAATTAAAAACCCCGAATTTTTTTTAAAAAACCCCATTTTTGGGCCTCATCCTCCGGAAATTCTGTTTCTTTGTTATGGGGTGGGGCCACAACATAAGTAACAAAGAAACAGAATTTCCGGAGGATGAGGCCCAGAAATCAGGATTTTAAAAAGATTCCCAGGTGATTCTAATGTACAGCCAAGGTTGAGAACCACTGATCTATGTGTATCTCTTTTAAAGGCAAAAAAGGATGAAAAATAATTCTGCTACAATTACAGCATGAAGGCTAACTGCTAATTATAGCAGTCTCAGTTAAATAAAAGAAAACATAAACCCTTTATTAACCAGCACCCGTCATATTCTATTTTTGTAATAAAAAGGAAAATACTCAAGCCCTTGCTGGTTTGGCTCAGTGGATAGAGCATCAGCCTGCGGACTGAAGGGTCCGTTCAATTCCGATCAAGGGCACATGCCTGGGTTGTAAGCTGGATCCCCAGTAGGGGACGTACAGGAGGGAGCCAATCAATGATTCTCTATCATCATTGATGTTTCTATCTCTTTTTCCCTCTCCCTTTCTCTCTGAAATCAATAAACATATATATATTTTTAAAAAGGAAAATACTCAAAATTTGATAATTTAAGGATTTTTGAAGCAATTTCTGGGAGAATTCCCAAAGCAAACAGATACTGATGTAATCTTTTCCGAGTCTGCATCTACCCTACTGTCCAATGAGAATAAAGATTAGAATAATGACTTACTAGCCTTGGAATATCCCAGAAAGATAATGTTAGACTATAGTCTAATAATTAAAGCAGAAAAAAAATACACGTTAAAAATAAATATTTTATTTACAAAGCTGAAATTAGAAAGTATTTTAGGGTAACCGTAAATTAATAGTAAGATTCTGAAAAATATAACACCTTACAGACAGGTAAACTTACATATGGCAGAAAAATGTCCTAATAGCAAAGATGGACAAGCATTCAATCAGTTTCTAGGGCAGTCCATTGACTTCTCTTTTTTAAATTCTAAAAACCAACCAACCAACAAACAGAAACCGCTTCCAGTTGGAGTGAGCTGAGCAGACTCATGTGTAGAAACATGGAGCTGAACTCATATCTCTTTAAGTCGCCACAATTCTATAATTTAAGAGGGGGCCCTCTACTCTGGCCTCTAAAAAGAAAGAAATTACAGTTTTAGAAAAATGGGACAAGCATTATAAGACAATAATCTGTAACTTCTACCCAAGCTATTCTCTAACTCCCCTGAGTAGCTAATACTTCCTTCCTCTCAACTCTTTTATAAAATGGTTTTGATAAGAAAGGGAAGAAACAGAAGACACCTTGGGAAAGGTCAAAGTAAAATCTAGTTAGACAAAAATTCAAGTCAAAAGCTAAAAAATGCATCTTGTTTTAACACAAAGATGCCCAACTTTTGAAGGTTAGAGACAAATCTTTGCTTCCCCCAAAGTATTACACTTCTCACTCACATTGATCTTAGTCTGGATATAGAGCAGCCAGTAGTTTAAACTATATAAGAAGTTACTCATAGCATTAGTGATCATTCAAAACACGAAAAGAGCAAATGATATGACAGTATTTTGTTCCACTTTGCTATTTCAAATACTGTCTGAATAAACTTAGTTAATGGACAAAAACAAACGATCTTTTTGGCAATCAGGTATATGGGCTGCAATGGGGTTGAAATGTAATGTCTTAAAACTGTGACCTATACTTTTGTAGCCTAGCAGAGTTTAATCAATCCTCCAAATCAATATTCTTTTGCTGTCAGTATTTCTCCCATCTCTCTGTGTTCTGCTTTATGGTCTAGAAGACTAAGATCAATTATGTTTAAGGTTAAAGACAAATATAAAGCAAAATGAAAACAAAAATAAACTGGAAAATAGACACCAGAAGGGTAGTAGCAGCAAATATTTACTTGCATACCTATAGGATATACAAACTCAACAGAGTACAGATAAACACACGACCCTCTGGCCATACACATCATTGCGGTGTGAAAGTAGTGCAGCTCTCTGTCTAGGTAGAGAAAAGGCTGAAGTACTTAGTGCAAATTGTGTTCTGACCCACGCGGACATAAATTGCTCTCCTGAGGTAGCAATGTCATCACTCTCAACTGTTCCCACCAGGTAGCAGAAGCACAGGTCAGGCACGAAGCACATATCTTAGTAAACTCTAGCCTCCCAAGGAACCACATTTAGGAGAAGCAGCCTGCGGACACAGGAGCGGAAATGATTCAGAGGGAGATTTGGTCTGACTTGTCACCCACGCAGGTCAAAAAAGGCCCTGCGGTCAGCAGGAGGACACTGTGGGCATCGTGGAGGAGGGTACCAAGGAGTTCCTTTTGCATGTGTGCCGTGTGGACAGAGCATGCATGTCAATTAAGCACCTCAAAGGACAAAAGAGGCACAGACTGTAATCGATTAAACAGTGAACCACACTGTTTAGATCAATGTACCAATCAATAAATACATGTACAAATAGGGATTAAGTCTGCGTATATTAGCAAGTCACTTAGAAATCAAGTGACGTGCCTCTCAAAGAATTCAGGTAAACATCTCAATAGAAACAGGAAATATAACTGGGAGCACAGTCACCGGATTAAAAAGACTATGAAATAAATAAGAAAATAAATGAAAAGTGGAAGAAAACTGAATAATACAAAGCTGTCTTAGAATTTGTATAGTGTTTAGCATCTATAAAATGCCTCAGTGATGAATTTCATCAGCAGCCCTGTCTTTAAAATGAGCAAACTGAAGCACTAAAAATGAAGGAACTTTTCTTAAGTTCACAAGAAAAGCTGGAGCAGTGGTCTTCATTAATCCTTAAGAGACAATCATTTCCTCATTAACGAAGTCAGCAAACATTTGAGTGCCTAGTAGACTGGATGCTGATGATAAAAAAGACAAAAACCTCCACTTAGCAGACGGTCATCTAGCAGGAAAATGCCAAGGGAGCCCGTGGTTGCAGGACGTTGTGAGAAACCCTTTCAGGGCAGCAGGACCCAGGCACAGGGGTCAGCGGCTGCCTGGGGGAAGCTCCTCAGAGGGGTGGCAATCGGGCCCATCTTGCTGAGACATAGGAAGAGGGCAGTAGGTTGAGAAGGAACTGAAAGCAAGGAAGCTTTTCATGTAAGAGCTTCTCACGAGCTGTAAGAAGCATGTGGTTAAAGATGAAGATGAAGCTCTAGAAATAGCACAGGGCCACCTGAGGGAGGGCCACACTCAGAGAGCTCAGACTTCCGTTTCCGGGCAGTAACAGACAGCTGCAGGACTTCCGACAGGAGAGGGGCACCGCCCTATTTCACTTACATGGAAGACAGGTTGCAGTGGTTCTCAACCTTGGCTGCACATTAGAATCACCTGGGAATCTTTTTAAAATCCTGATTTCTGGGCCTCATCCTCCGGAAATTCTGTTTCCTGGTTATGCGGGGAAGGGAAAGATTTGTAGCGTCATACTAGAATTTCTTGAATATGTGGCCACGACAATCGTGAATTGGGGGGAGGGGGGGGTAATTCGAATATGCCAACCAACATACGGACTTCTGCCCCAGACACTCCTTTTAAGTGAAAACCGACCGTCTTCTTAGGGGGTGGGAAGTAAAGCGAAAAGGTTACTCCAAGTGATGGATCTTCGCCCTATGCCTCGTGCCCACGACATCCCAGGCCGTAGTGGTGTAGCGAAGAGTGAAGTCAGGAGGACTACCTATCTGTGTGTTGCCGCTCAGGCACAACTCCCCTCAGTTACAGGCACGTCACGCGTAGGTAGGGAGAAGGAAGAAGGAA
>NW_005871532.1:342230-378798 GCF_000147115.1 Myotis lucifugus
TCTAATGTGCAGCCAAGGTTGAGAACCACTGGGTTAGAGGAAGCAGAACAAAACTGAGGCAGGAAAACCCATTAGCAAGCTTTTCCAAGCAAGAAAGAAGAGCCCAATTAAGAACAAATAAAGCAGGAAAAACTACTTTTCCCTTATTCTAAAGGATAGCTTCTACTAGGTAATGTTATAATCAGAAAGGCAATGATATCCTATGTAATAAAGAGCTAATATGCTAATTAGACCAGACAGAGGAACAACCTTCTGGAAAGACCAGTGGGCGGGGCTGTGGGGCCACAGGGCAGCAAGGGCTGCAAGGGCTGAGCCCCTTGCACGAATTTCGTGCATCAGGCCTCTAGTGTATAAGAGAGAGTGCTATAATACTTTTATTTGTATAGTTGGTTTAGAGTTACTCTGAGATCAAAAGACATCTGTTATGTCAAACCACCAAAGACACTTAATAAAGTAAGAAAAAGTTCTAAAATATTTGGAATAAATTTCAGTAACAAGAATATTACTTCCAACCCTAAACAATTTTTATGTCAATTTATAGTAATAAATGTTAAAGTAGTAGTAGAGAATACGTATAGGATGTGTAAACCAGTGAAAGAGTAGAAAATTTAATGCATTGCTAGCAGTCTAAACTTCTCTCAACTTATTAACCTTTGGATGCCTGGAATAAAGTTCCTCAGTGCACATTAGTAAAAACTAATAATCATAATCAAGTTAATTGAAAAATTAGCATAAGAACAGCTGAAACAGCCAGTTATGTATCTTGCGACATACAGACAACAAGAATCTCCAGTGAGAACGAGTTCAGCAGAATACTTGATGCCATAAGCAGTACAAGGATCACTGCTGCATTTCCCAAAGGCAGCGACAGGAGAGCTTTACCTCATGCCAGTCTTCGAGTTTGTTGTCAGAAAGATCCAGCTCTGACACATGAGCACAAAAGGCAGCGATTTCGGTTTCCTCCCCTGCACAGGTGATCCCACAGCTGTTCAGCACCAGGACGCTCGGGAGGTTGAGGCGATCTGGATCACGGGAGACAGAACACTTGCTACGTCAGCCTCGTTCTTGTCTGCACACACGCAGCCCCCAGGAATCAAAATCAAAAGGCTATGATGGGATCCAAGGGTTCTGAATTCTAAGTGGAGACACCAAATATGAAGTAGGCACTAGTTTGTTTCAAAACCAACCAGGAGGAGATGAAAGTCCCGGAGGCTTCACCTCCCGAGGCCTGTTATCCATCACACAGGCCATCATCTCGTCACCTGAAGACCAGGTTCCCGTGACTCATGTCTGACTACCAGTGTCTTATTGGCCTTAGTTCTTTCCATTTTAAAATGGAAAAAAGTTCAAAAGTATCTTGTATATAGTTTCACCTTTTGCTGCCTTTTAAAATAACCTCAAACCGTTGAAGATAGTCTCTGCTAACCTACTTCTGTTCATCTACATGTATCAATAAAATCACTTACTATCCTATATAATAAAACATAATATGCAAATCGACCAAACAGCTGAACAGCGGAATGACCATCCAGACGACTATCCGGGACCACGCTAAGACACCCACTGGTGCCAGGCCAGCCAAGGCGGGTGCGATGTGATTGGTCAGGGGCCCAGCCATCGCCTCCTGATCGCCCTGCAGAGGGAGGTCCAGGCCTTCGGCTGGTGGGGCAATCAATTGGGAGGCTCCATGATCGCCCCAAAGAGGGAGGCCCAGGCCACCGACAGGCGGGCTGTGGCGGGCAGGCAGGGCCTCCCTCTGTGATGGAAGCCCAGGTCCCAGGTGCCTGCCAGCAGCCAGAGGGAAGCTCGGATCCCAGGTGCCAGAGGGAAGCCAGTGCTGGCAGCCAGGGGAAGGAAGGCCTACTCTTGCACGATTTTCGTGCATCGGGCCTCCAGTCTCTAATAAAAAGGATAAATGTGAGAATTCAACCACTCTTTCCCTATGTGGTATAAAACAAGGACTCACAAAGGTAATATTTAGTAATGGAGGCCTCACATTGCATGATTTTTCAACTTAGTACTTATCAGTATCAAGTTTCTCAGAAAGAGAATGGAGCCTGAAAAAATGACCAAGTAAGAAGTCCACTTCCTTCTGTCATTCCAGTTGATATGGAGTGATAAGATCGTTGCAATGAGAAATAATAAATGCTCAGGAACCTTTGGATATAGGAACCAAAACACTGTTCAATAATAATCTTCAATAATTACAAAGAACTAATCTTATGAACTGTTCATTACAACATTAAGCTAAAACAGCATGCACACTTATAGTTGTAGATCTTTGCTCACATCATAATCCCTCTTCTGGAATGTCTTTATCTCCTCTCTAACAAAATTCTACATTCTTGAGGGGTTAGTTCAAGTCTCACAGCTTTGAACTCTTTTCTGATATTAACTCTCTTTCAAACTTCTTCCCCAATCACTGTGTCATTCATTGGGCTCAACATAAACTACCTCATATTATAGTTTCGTCAATGTGACTATCTTGTAATCCAATGAGGCTGTTCGGCTGTTGAGGACAAAGTAGTTTTGCAGTCTCTTGCACCCTCCCAGTTCGTGAAAGAATATGTATTTGAAATGATATCACTCAAATATTGTTCTTGCCCCATGAGTCCAACTAAATGACTTTTGACCAATCAGGAGCAAAACAAGTCCTTTCATTTTTTTCAAAAAATGAAATCATAGCAAGGGAGAAAGACTGACTCATAATTCAAAATAAAGAAATTTGCAAAAAGGCAATATTCTGATTTAATGTCCTAAGTAAGTCCAGCAAATAAATGTTTTAGATCCTATCTTTCTTACCTTTCATAGGAGAGCCCTGAGGTGTAACTGGGACATGGACTCCCATCCCTGGACCACGGCGGTAAGGAAAGTTTTCAGGACTATATTTTTCACATAATACTTGCATAAAACTCCTTCCACTAGGTTGATCCATCTTCCTTTCCTAAAATTCTACAAGAAACCAAGAAGTCATCAAGATTATTTATCTTTCTAATATAAGAACTATTTATTAAGAACTAATTATTTATAAGGCACTAGGCTAGGCATTGCAGATATCTAAGACACGGTCACTGCTCCCAAGAACTCATACTGTGGTGAGACCTTATGACTTAGGAAGACCACATGTAGACGAGACAGCAAAACAGTTCAGCACATGAGCCTCACAATACAGATGAAAAGTGCTACATGATTTCGAGGAAGAGGCCATCATTTTCAACCCAGGGGAACAAGAAAGCTTTTGGCTGATGCATAGGGTTCATGTGGTAAGTGATAAGAAAAAGGACTAAACAGAAAGTTAAAGACTAAATATCAGACTAAAGAGTGTGAATGAATCCTCTGATATTTTTCTCCTCTTCCTCCATAGTAAACGAACGTTTAACTGTGTACATAGCTACTTGTATTTAGGAATGAGAATATGATTAAGTTCTAGTTGATGAGATAAAAACAAATTATTCTATGGCCACTTCTAGAAATCATCCTTAAAAGAGCCAGAGCCTGGCCGGTGTGGCTCAGTGGCTGAGAGTTGTCCTATGAACCAGGAGGTCACAATTTGATTCCAGGTCAGGGTTGCAGGCTCGATCCCCAGTAGGGGGCATGCAGGAGGCAGCCGATCAATAATTCTCTCTCATCATTGATGTTTTTCTCTCTCCCCCTTTCCCTTCCTCTCTGAAATGTTTTTCAAAAACAGAGCCAGAGTATGCTTTTTGCCCAAGTTATTTTGGCTTCTGTTGCCTTTGCCCAAGATATAGCCGCCCAAAATCGTGCTAAGGTCAATATCAAAGAGTTTGCTGACTAAATTTTCTTCTAGGAGTTAAATAGTTTCAGGTTTTACATTTAAGTCTCTAATTGATTTTTAGTTTATTTTTGTTTATGGTGTAAGAAGTGATCTAGTCTCATTGTTTTGCATTTATCTGCCCAGTTTTCCCAACACCATTTATTGAATAGACTGTCTTTACAACAATATATATTCTTGCCTCCTTTGTTGTAGATTGACCATTCAGGTGTGGGTTTATTTCTGGGCTCTCTATTCTGTTCCTTGATCTATGTGTCTGTTCTTGTGCCAGTACAAACACTTGTCCACTTAATGAACCAAAGTTGTATCTATACAATTTACCAGTTGAGACTATGGAATACATTTCATAATATCACAAGTCCCCTTGAGACTATAGGGCTGCCCTCTGTCAGGATCCTCATTGTGAGCTTAAGGATACAGTCTGTTTTCGTTCTATCCACGTTGTGATAAGTGCCTGCAGTGTCCTCTATCCCAGCCCTGATTGTGTCAAAACATGCATTCATCTAGGCCTTCAGGAATCTTCAAGTTGAAAAGTTCTTTTTTTCATTGTAAATTTATCACCACAAGCAATGGACAATATGGAGCAGGGGCTATGTCATTAGCTGCAGCACCATAGCTCTTATCAAAGACCTGTCTCAAGCAAATGCCAAGAAAAACTTTAGAAATGTTTAACAAAAAGTCAAAGAAGTTACACTGCTATCTTCCATGCAATTGGCAGTTCAAAAAGATTAAAGAGTGTGTGGGGAGGGTGCTGAACTGTCAGTGTCAGCATAATAGTCACCTGAGATTAAATAGCATCTTTTAACTGGAAGCTTCAGGACCACTTAAATTCAAATCTATGCAATTCAGGAGCAATAATCTTATACACGATTTAAATGGAGACAAACTGAGGAATGGTAATATTAAACACATATTCAAGTCAAAGTAAGTCCTTGTCAGCAAGTAATCAGGGAATATAGAAAGGTGATTCCTCATGGCCCCAGGCTGAATAACTCTTCCAGACAGTCTGAGGTTTTCCTTCATTTCCCCCCTAAAGACTTAAAAGCAGTCCCAGGTGCCTTCACTGACCATTTTCCAGGAGACTCTATTGAAAAAGCTTTCCAGGAATGTAGATAGTGTACACATTAATACACGAGCTTTGAATTAGAAAGTTAAGATTGCAAAATGAATCAGTAAATATAAATCTACTCAAAATCTGTTGAGGCAGTTTGAGGAGGAACATTAGTGGAAAACAAGCAGAATGAAAACTGAGGAATACAGGATGGAAAAAAGATCTTTAAGTGAAGCCTTTGAAAAAGTTTTTTTGGGGGTGGGAGGGTAATCTATGTCTTTCTGAGGTGTCAAATTACACCTGACTAGCACTACAGCTGGCATGGTGCTGACACATTTGTAAAAGTGTTCTAAATTGGTGCTCAGTCAGGCAGCAGGGAGTCTTGGGTGATGTCACTTGGTTCCATTATCAAGTTGTGGAGTGCGTCTGTGAAAATGTCAGCTCCTTTGTGCCTCCAATCCTGACTACACTATGCTCTTGTAAAGGACTAAGAGCATGTTGGTGGGTAAGTTGCTCAGTGTACTTTTGCCAAATCCTATATAACAAAAGCCTAATATGCTAACTGTACGACCGTTTGTTTGATTGTTCGACCAGTCGCTATGACATGCACTGACCACCAGGAGGCAGACGCTCCAACCGGTAGGTTAGCTTGCTGCTGGGGTCCAGCCAATCGGGACTGGGCGAGACAGGCTGGACACGCCCTGGAGCCCTCCCACGATCATTCCCCAGCCCCGATCGTGCACCAGTGAGGTCCCTCTGCCTGGCCTGCACCCTCTTGCAATCTGGGATCCCTTGGGGAATGTTGGACTGCCAGTTTCAGCTTGATCCCCATAGGCCAGGCCGAGGGACCCCACTGGTGCACAAATCCATGTACTGGGCCTCTAGTAGATTAACATCACAACAGAACACCTAGTCACCTAAGTACCCACGAATGCTATCAAACAATTTGCACTTTATGTCCCCAAAGGACTAGGTCAAAATTAGTATGAAACTCAATGCAACTGAAAATGGTAAATAGGCCATGTCCAGCATGAAGCAAAAGCTCCATTGTGCAGTGTGTGGAGGGTGGACAGAATACCCTCAGGCCTGCAGTCACTTCCTTCACTAGACAAGTTAAATGTGTTAATCAATGTTAGCCAAATATTTCATCCAAATTACCCAACTGTCTCCAGGAGGCAGAGGTGACACAGTCATAAATAAGCCTAAGGGGCTCTGGGAGGTCAGGCCTTCCTGCCACCTCTTCCTGGGGACTAACCAGGAGGAGTGGAGCTTCCTGCAGCAGGAAGCCGACCCAGGATCCAGGCTACTGGGACAGGAAACAGTTCTGAAAAATAAACTGCAGTAATTCAAATTATGCATTAGTTTAGGGAGAAGGCTACATCTCCAGGAAGAGTTTTCATAGCATAAACATAGTGGAGAAGAGGGAAACATTCTCAAGTAGTTTAAAACTGTTGACAGTCACTTGACATGAAGCCACTTATACACAACTAACCCATCTCATCTATTCATCAGAGAAGGGCAGAACACACTACACTCTAAAAACCACCTGCCCGTATTTTGTTTCCAATTATTTGAAAACAAAACTTAGGTTAAACATTTTGGATGAAGATTCTACAATTTCACCTTTAGGCTCCTTTGGTCAGATGACATTTTATTCTGGTCATTTTTCTCCACTTAAATGTCTATTTCTTTTAAAAGACAGTCTAAGAATAAAAATCTCTTTACCACTTGTTTAATAAAAATGGAGAGCAAATATATTTCGTTAATTTTGCTATCTCTCTTGGGCACCTTATCAATTATTTTCCTATTCATCTACATATATAAAAGCCTAAGTGACTGGCTGACCTTTCAACTGGCTGACTGGTAGCTATGACACGCACTAACCACCAGGGGGCAAACGCTCAATGCAGGAGTGGAAACCACAGGCATGGAAACATGGAACAGACTGATGAATCTCAGAGGGAAGGGGGTAGGGGGAGGGTGGGAAGAGATTAATCAAAGATCTCATATGCATACTAGGGTCCCTCGGCCTGGCCTGCACCCTTTCGCAATACAGGACCCCTCAGGGGATGTTGAAGAGCAGGTTTTGGCCCCATCCCCGCAGGCCAGGCTGACGGACCCCACTGGTGCACGAATCAGTGCATGGGGCCTCTAGTGAATTTATAAACACAAATGTCCTCATAGAGCTTAAAGTCTTACTTAATTCTGTTCAACAAACAGGAAACAGACGGTGCATTTGTGCCAAACACTTTGTATTTCTGCCAAACACTGTGTGGAGCACTAAAGAAGTGTGTGAGGAAAGCCCAAACTCTGCCCTTATGACAGCCACAACCTACAAGGAATGACACGGTCATCACACATGCCTGAAATAGGCCACAGAACAAGGAAGGAGGAGGTGAAAACTGAGGCACTTGAAGGATGATGAAGATCAGGTTAACAGTGGAGAGAATTTAGGCACAGGAAATAATGCAATGTGACCAGGCACAGAGACATCAAGCACTGGCCAGGGAGCTGTAATGCTAAACCATGAAATACGTTTTGGGGGAGCAGGACATGTGACTGCAGGGTGGATGGGAGACTCAGCTTATTTTTCAGATTCAACTTTATCCTAGAGAAATAAGAGTAAGAAAAATTTTGATAGGTCACCATGAATAGTGCAAGCATGGGGGTTACCAAACGTTATGCAGAATATCAAGAGGTTAAAAATGGTGAGAATTTTAAAGCCCCTGGGCAATTAGTTTATTCATCTTGGGGAAGCATTTTCGGGACAGACAAGCGGGTACACATTGGAAGACCGTGAGTGTAGACCAGGCCTTTGAGAAGCTTCAATGAAAGCAGAAGAGATGGGACAGTGGATGAAGAAAAATCAAATGTTCTGGAGAGTTTTTATAGCTTGTTCTTTTTTAAAAAAAAGGATAAGAGAGATATTTATAGGCTGAGTTCTTTGGGGGGGAGGGTGCAGGAGGTCAATAATAACAAAATAAGTCTGTGGGGGGAATCTCTCAGAGACCATCGAAGAATCTTTTAAGGTTATTAGCTTTCTCGAATTTTCTAAGTATTTCTTTTATTATTTTTAAGCCCATTTAACTTTAGTTTTGTGGATTTTTAACCTCATACGGGAAAGCTCCCTTTTATGAAAGACCCCTACTATACTCAAACCCTGCTAGTGTCTTGGACATTTTAGGTTAGCTAGGACTTTTATTTCTTTTCCAAATCGTTCTGATCTTCAGCATTAAGTATATCCCAATAAAGCATAACTACTCTATATATATTTTTCCCTCCATGAAAGATTAAATAAATGAATTACTAAAGGACTATTAATAAGCTTTTTTCTAGCTCAGGTTGGGTTGTTCAGTTGGTTGGAGTGTTGCCCCATTTTCAAAAAAAGGTCGTGGTTTGATTCCCAGTAAGGGCACGTACCTGGTCAGGCTGTGTACAGGAGGCAACCAATCAATGTTTCTCTCTCACATCAATGTTTCTCTCTCTCTCTCCCTTCCCCCTTCCTCTCTCTCTAAAGAAAAATCAATAAAACATATCCTTGGGTGAAAATTTTTTTTAAAAGCTTTTTCCTAAATAATTTCTTTAAAAATACAAGTGATACACATTCTGAAATTTTTAAATGTTCAATTGCTTTAAAAATACCAGTGATTTACATTCTGAATTTTTCAAATGTTCAATGGGAAAAAAACACCTATAACAGCATATAGTTTTTGTGTAGATGTACTTTCCCTTTTTATTAGCTAAGTGAAGCATGGAAGTAAGTGTTACCCAAACCTGTCCTTATCAGAAGCATGTCTAGAGCCACAGCCGAACCTGGAAGCTTTGGTCAACAGATTCGGCAAGTAGATTAAACCCGAGTATGCCCCTTACGGTGCATATGTTTCCAGACAACTTCTCATGCTGTGTAGATACGTAGTTTTTACACAAAGATTAAATTACTTTACATATATAGTTTGTAAACTGCCTTTTCGCTAAATAGCTCATGAAAAACTTTGTCAATAAACATATATCTACATTATCATTTTCATAAAAACACTTCAGGGACATTGTCCAAGTCAATATAATGAGGCTAGACAGTCTCACTCTTAATTTCGTTTATAGGTAAACCTGAAATTCTATCTTAGTACCTTTCCTAAGCTTTATGTGATAGTAGAGGCCCAGTGCAGGAATTCATGCACGGATGGGGTCCCTAGGCTTGGCCAGCGATCAGGACCAATCAGGTCGTCTTGCCCAGTCCCAATCAGGGCCGGGCCAATTGGGACTGGGCCGATTGGGCCTGAAGGCGGGGGGCGGGGGGGAGGGTCGGGGGAATGGAGGAGGGATAGGGGAGGTTGGCCAGCCGCGGAAGGTTGGCTATGGGAGCATACTGACCACCAGGGGGCAGTTCCTGCATTGAGCGGCTGCTCCCTGGTGGTCAGTGCACGTCATAGTTCCAGTTGTTTGGTTTAACGGTCACTTAGGCTTTTATATATATAGATACTTAAGTGGATACCTTCTTGAGATGAAAAGAAAGGAAAATAGGTTCTAATAAACTTTCAGAACTATTCTATAGAATTATAGTTCACCAATTCACAAATTTACGCATTCCAAGTGCAAAACTTGAGTGTAGCTGATAAATCCATTATCATGACACACCATTTCATAACCTGCTATGAACCACCCTGTTTTTTAGTCTTTCTCAACTGTATACTAAACCACATTTAAGTGCAACAAAGTAGCACATCAACTTTGCAAGATAGAATATTTTTTTAAAAACTCCAACATTGCCAAGTGAAATGAGAATTCAGACTCCCGCTTAGTCCTTGAATGATGCTGTTGGTGAGTCACTGCTATTACCCTCCTTGCTTCTCACTGCACTGAATCTAACAGTACCAGATGTTAAAATACCTAACTCAAACTCTTTAGTCCAAAGACGTCTAAAGCTGTGACTCTTATCAGGGATTACAGCCTCAGACCTGTATGTATTTTCTACTAAACAACTACAATGCACATGAGGCATATTTGATATTGAAAAAAGAGAAAGTTTTCTCATTTACAACTGCACATTTGCAAATATGACTGACCTGCTTGCTGTGGTCTAAATATAGAAAAACACTTTCCAAAAACTTTCAGCAAGAACAACAAAAACAGTTTAACATTCACTACACCCTTTAATTCAACAGCATCCAAGGAAGAGTCCCAACCTTACTGCACCTCCCAGCTCCTTCACAAACTGGCACACGCACCCTTTCTACCCGCCCGGACTCAATTTGGGAAAATCTCAAAGCTTGTTGTACTTACTCAAAATTCAGGAGTAGATACATTTACTCTCAAATTCATGTTCCCCAAAAGCCAAGTGCCCCACACTGAGATTAACAATTAAAGCCCAGCAGTTTTCCACAGCCAGCCTCTGAAACAGACAAACTGTCACTTATCTCTGTTTCCAGGCTCTGAGACTGAGGTGACTGCTCAGGTTTCTGTGGCCCAAACAGCATGCTGAGTCAGACTTTCTGGACTCTAATCTATTGAGTCATGCTGTCTTTACTAAAAAACAAGTATTTCCTGTCAACAATATGTGGCATCACATAAAAATCATAGAAATACAACTTATTAAAATATATGAAAACCACTACACCCCAAATACCTCTTGTAACTACATCAAATTGAATCACAAAACTAAGCAGCAATACTGAATGGTTTAGTCACCAGAAGGGAAAAAATACTCATAACTTCTTCCTGTCAAAAGAGCAATGAATATTCGTTTCTTGAATGGATTCATTTTCATCCAAAGAAAACTATGTGCATGCTATCTCAGTGGTGAATACACAAGTTTAAGGTCATTCATTACTCAGCTGCTTACAGGACAGATTGTGCCCATTGTCTCTACTCCTGAGCAGCAACAGAAGCTATTAAGTTAAAATAAGGCCTTCTAGACAAGCGCTTTTCAACTTTCTCATCTCATGACACATATAACCTAATCATTAATATTTTACAGCACATTATATTTTTTTGCCAATCTGACAAAAAATAGGTACAATTTTTATTCAGTCACAGTGGACAGCTATGGTTGTATGGCTGTTGTCATTGTTTTACTTGACAATCTAAGGGGAAAGAGGTCAGTGCCCCTGACTAAGTAGTCAGCTACTGCATGTTTTAAAAATGATTACGCACTCCAGTTGGAAACTGGTGTTCTAGAGGAGTTTACAACCATTCTGGTTCATAACCAGGTATTGCCAGAACATTAAACATCAGCCACACAGAGTTTACGAAAGTTTACAGGTCATTAAAAAGTTCATTAATCCTGCCCAGCCCGCATGACTTAGTGGTTGAGCATCGACCTCTGAACCAGGAGGTCACAATTCAATTCCCAGTCAGGGCACATGCCTGGGTTGCAGGCTCGATCCCCAGTGGGGGGCATGCAGGTGGCAGCAGATCAATGATTCTCTCATCACTGATGTTTCCCTCTTCTCTCTCTCTCTCTCTCTCTCTCTCGCCCTCTCCCTTCCTTCTGAAAGCAATAAAAATATTTTTAAAAAGTCACTAGTCTTTTCCACATTTAGTGCTGCTTAGCATGGCCTATGGTAGCATTGTCTGGTGGTAACAGAAGTGCTGGTTGCCTGATATAATCATGACTGTCTCTACTATGTGTGACTGTGGGCAAGCTTCTTCAGTTCTCTTGGGTCTTCATTATTGCCTTATCCATAAAAGGGGGCACAGGGTGCTGAGATAGTGACAATATGGGTAAAAAGTGTTTACCACAGTGCCTGGTACATAGAAGGCACTTAATAAATACAAGCTTATTACTATTACTTCTACTGCTACTCCTACTACTCCTACCATCACCACTCAGGGAACATGGTAGCAGTAATGTAGGGCTGGGGGACTAGCAATTTTTGTTAAATAGATTCAATCTAATTGTTTTTGGTCCCAGGTCTATGTTAATTAATGCCAATTAATGATTCAGACAGTAAAAATGCCTGACATTTATAATATCATTCCTTCCCAGCTGGAAGCTCTTCCCCTGTCCTCTCCACCTATCTAAATTTTATGGATCCTTCAGTGCCTAGCTCATTTTTCAGATACCTCCTGCCATAATCATCGGTTTCCCATAAGCTGAGTCCATGGTATCTATTGCCTAAAATATTCAGTGAGCAACTAACCAATCACATATTGGCATGGAATCTTTCCTTTGTGTCCCATATACTTCTACTTTGCACTATACCACTCGTGCGTAATGATGTGATTTTCACGTTTATGCTTGTGTCGTAGACTGAACAGTTCTTGAGGGTAAGGACCATAATGCTTCTCTGCATGATCATGGACTGGAACTTTGCACTAAACTGGCACTCAGTAAATGTACTAACCACTGAGTTTTCTAATCAATTCTGATTGTGTATATCAAGTGAATTTTATAAAATATTAAAGACAGGTTTATTAGTAAACTTTGAGATCAGAGTATTTATGAACAAAACTGTTTCATATCTACCAATAAGCATATACTTATGTCTACCACTCCATAAAGATTCCAAAAATAAAGATGACATGACTGAGCAATAAATCCATAACAGAGTCAGAAATACCTGCTATCAAGCTAAATTCTTTTGCAAAATCTACAGCCACAATTGTTTTAATACTGAATATTTGATTTTGGTATCCATATCATCCTCCTATATAATAAAATCCTAATATGCAAATTATCCCCTCGACCGAGAGTTCAACCACTCGCTATGATGTTCACTGACCACCAGGGGGCTGCACGAAACATGGCAAGTGTCAGTGAGGCGGCGCTGGCAGCGGTGGGGCCCCCAATGGGCCCCTACGAGAGCAGGACCGCAGCGGGATGATGGAACAGGTGAGCAGGCAGTGCCAGGCCAAGGTGGGTGCAAGCGGGGGCCTGATCACCCGGCAGACGGCAACCAGTGGTGGCAGCGTCAGGTGGGGCTGCCACCCAGCTCCCAGGTGCTGAGGAAGCCAGGCAGGGGGCCCAGCTTCGACCAATCGCCCCGCAGACAGCGACCAGAGACCGGCAGGCCATGATCGCCCAATCTAAACTGGGCCCCAGGCTGGGATGGGGAACTGGGGGTGGGTGGCAGTGACCTGCAGTGCCCGAGCGGGGGGCTGTAACCTCTCACCGGCTACCTGGGGTGTGGGTGACAGGGACAGAGGTGCGGTTAGAATGCGGGCTGTCCACCGAGCTTGCTCTCATTCCCCCTACCTACCCTCAGGATGCCAGGGCTCACACTCTGGGGAAGCCCCCATGCTCAGGTGCTGGGTGCCTGCAAGGAGCCCGCCCCACACCTGCAAGGCCTCTTCCAGGTGAGCAGGGCTGCAGCCGCCAGGACCACAGGGGCTGGTCGGACTCCCCATGGGTTGCGCAGGAGCCGGTATATGATGCCAGCTGGGAGAGAGCGTGCTGCATGCCTGGCTTCCGTGAGACACCACTGGGCGGTCCAGAGGTCCATGCTGCACCCCGTGGTATCTGGCCGTGCTCACCGCATCTCTGTGTGGGGACTCGGGTGGCGTGACTCAGGTGGAGGGGGGCGCACGGGGGCTCAGGGGCCCAGGTGCTGCCCAGGGCCCAGAGGTCAGCTAGAACCTGCCCTTCCATGCCAGACACTCACAGTTTGATTGCCAGCCAGGCCTAGGGACTGCACCTGTGCACAAATTTCATGCACCGGGCCTCTAGTGTATTTCATATGCAAGAATTAATAATTTATGTCATACTTCAAAACAATAGATACTTTAGTAACTACAGATTAATATACGTGCATTGCTGGTGAGAATATAAAATGGTGTAGCTGCTATGGAAAACAGAATGGCAGATCCTCAAAAAATTAAACATAGAATTACCATATGATCCAGCAATCCCACTTCTGGGTATATACCAAAAGAACTGAAAGCAGTGACTTGAGTAGATATCTGTACACCAGTGTTCGTAACAGCATTATTCACAACTAGAGGCCTGGTGCACAGATTTGTAAATGGGTGGGGTCCCTCAGCCTGGCCTGTGCCCTCTCACAATCTGGGACCCCCCAGGGGAATGTTGGACTGCCAATTTTGGCCCAATCCCCAGCAGTCCGAAATCCCCCTGAGGGGTGTAGCAGTGCCAAAGAGGCAGGCAGCCGGGGAGGAGCCCCAGCCGGGGCCAAGCACAGCTCCACTGCCACTCTTCCCAGCCCCACTGCACCTGCCACTGCCGCCACTTGGTAGCGCTGCTGCGGAGGTAGGAGAGGCTCCCACCGCCTCAGTTGTGCTTGCCAGCCGTGAGCCTGGTTGCTGGCTGAGCAGTGCTCCTGCTGTAGGAGCGCAATGACCACCAGGGGGCAGTTCCTGCGTTGAGCATCTGCCCCCTGGTGGTCTATGCATCATAGCGACCAGTTGTTCCGGTTGTTCAGTCGTAATGGTTGCTTAGGCTTATATATACATACTAGAGGCCTGATGCACGAAATTCGTGTAAGAATAGGCCTTCCTTCCCCCAGCTGCTGGCACTGGCTTCCCTCTGGCACCCGTGACCCGGCTTCCCTCGCAGCCCTGGCTTTGTCCAGAAGGTCATCCAGTCTAATTAGCATATTATACTTTTATTATTATAGATATATAAAAGCCTGGTGCATGAAATTCATGCATGGGGGAGTCCTTCAGCCCAGCCTGCACCCTCTCCAATCCAGGACAGCTGGCTCCTAATCGCTCACCTGCCTGCCTGCCTGATCACCCCTAACCACTCTGCCTGCCTGCCTGATTGCCCCTAACTGCCTCTGCCTGCCTGTCTGATCACCCCTAACCACCTCTGCCTGCCAGCCTGATCACCCCTAACTGCTCCCCTGCCAGCCAAATCACCCCTAACTGCTCCCCTGTCAGCCTGAACGCCCCTAACTGCTCTCCCCTGCTGGCCTGATCACTCCTAACAGCTTCTGCCTCACCCTCCGCCACTGTGGCTTTGTCTGGAAGGACGGCTGGAAAATGTCCGTTTTAATTAGCATATTACCCTTTTATTAGTATAGATAGCCAAAAGATGGAAACAACTCAAATATCTATGGACATATGAATGAATAGATAAACAAAATGTTCTATGTAAATATGATGGAATATTATTCAGCTTTGAAAAGGAAGGAAATTCTGATACATGCTAACACATGGATGAATCTTGAAGACACTGTTAAAAGAAATAAGCCAGACACAAAAGGACAATTACTGTATGATTAACTTATATGAGCTATATAGCTCATATAAGAGGAATCATACAGTAATCAAATTCATAGAGACAGAAAGTAGAATTATGGGCCGGGAAGAGTGGGGAATAGGGAGTTATTGATTAATGGATACAGAGTTTCAGTCTGGGAATATGAAAAAATCCTAAAGAAGATAGATTGTGGTGATGATTGTACAACAATGTGAATGTACTTGATACCACTGAACTCTACACTTAAACATGATAAAAATGAGCTCTGGCCATTGTGGCTCAGTTGGCTGGGTGTCATCCCACACGCTGAAAGGTCGCCAGTTCCATTCCCAATCAGGGCACATGCCCAGATTATGGGCTCCATCCCTGGTAGGGGGCATGTAGGAGGCAGCTGATTGATGTGTCACTCTCACATTAACATTTCTCTCTCTCTTTCTCTCTCTCTCTCTCTCTCTCTCTCTCTCCTTTTAATCTTTTTTTAAAAAATGATACATTTTGTTATATATATTTTACAATGGAAAATATTTTTAAAAATTAATGAATAAAATATATAATATGTAAAAAAACAAACATAGGTCGAGTCCAAAATTTCTGGTTCTTACTCTCAGCACACTCATCAAATTAATACCAGCAATTCACTGAAGGCTTTCAAACAGTGAGTAAGGGATAAGTTAGTCTCAATAAATGCATTTCATGGGAAATTTGATTTATGATCTTTATTTTTTCTTGGACTCCTTTACTAATGTTCACATGGAGAAATGTCACTAATTCATGAGGAACTATAGAGTTAACATTTAAATTACAACCTCCAAAAGGCACTTGCCTTTCCAAAACTTATACCTTAAGTCAGTGGTTCTCAACCTGTGGGTCGACAACCTGTGGGTCGCGACCCCTTTGGGGGTTGAACGACCCTTTCACAAGGGTTGCCTAAGACCATCGGAAGACACATATATAATTACATATTGTTTTTGTGATTAATCACTATGCTTTAATTATGCTCAATTTGTAACAATGAAAATACATCCTGCATATCAGATATTTACATTACGATTCATAACAGTAGCAAAATTAGTTATGAAGTAGCAACGAAAATAATTTTATGGTTGGGGGTCACCACAACATGAGGAACGATATTAAAGGGTCGCAGCATTAGGAAGGTTGAGAACCACTGTCTTAAGTTATTAACAGTATCTATGAGATAATATGATCCTCAGAAATCAGAATAAGGGATTAATAATTTAGACTTGTTTTCAAGATTTTAAGAGTTGCAATTCTTTCCTAAAATTCTTAGCTCATTTAGCTATGAACTAGGTATCAATATCATGATTACAAACATCACAAATTATTCACAAAAAAGGAGTCTCTTTTTTAAGATAATGGCATCTGTCAATAAGAACATAGTATTTGAGAGATTCATTGCATTAAACTGCTCTTTGAAAATAAAATATTGTAAAGGTGTAAACATGAATGGGAAGGGAAATGCTAAAATTAAGGGTTTTCTGAAAAACTCACCTCCCCCCTTCCCTCTCCCCCCCTCCCCCCGCTGCCAAGATTTCATAGTAAAGGCGAACCTCATTAACAGGAAGTCCCTCACCTGCAGAGCCACCTGCGCACTAGCATCCGTGGCAATCCAAAAAGCAATATTTGGAGCATTTTTATTCAAAACTTGGAACATTTGCAAATACTCCCAAAGCAACAAAAAATATGAGTAGCCCGACGTGTGCTCCAGCTGAGGTAGAACAAGATGGCACTCCGCCTTGTCGTCTCAGCCTGTACACAAGTGTCCTTTCCACGATCTTTCAGTGCCATGTTTTCCATATCTCTGTGCGTTTTCTGAAGTGATTTCACTATTGAAAATGGCCCCAAATGTAGTGCTAAAGTGTCATCTAGTGTTCCTACGTGTAAGAAGGTTGTGATGAGCCTCATACAGAAAATACATATTAAATTTATTTAGGCATGAACTATAATGCCGCTCACTATAAATTCAAAGTTAACAATTAACAATATATATCGAACAAGATGTTTACTTTAGCCCGAAACACATAAAGAACCAGGTTTGTATTGATCAGTTGATGAAAACGTTGTGACCAAAGGCTGGCAGGAACCTAACTGTGTATTTCCCCTGGGAGCAATGGTTCCAGATTCACTAATTCAGTATTTGTGGCAACTTTACATATGTACCATGAATAACAAACATCACAAGCATGGACTGTACATGTTAAAAAAAGCATGAGGTGGGGGGTGGGGGCCAGTGGGGCACAGATCAATGAAACAGAAAAGGCAGGGCAGACACAGGTGGCTGTAATACGGCAAGAAGTGGCATAGAGATTCACAGCAAAAGGCTAAACTACTCAATAACTGGTCTCAAGACAGTGACTATCAATGTGGGGAAAATCAAAGTTAATCCTCACCTCACAACTTAGAAAAACTCAACCCCAGATAAAATGTGAAAGGCAAATTTTATCCTTATAAGAAAATAGTTACATTTTTCTAATAGAAGAGCTTTAAGATCTTGATATAGGAAAATATTTCATAAACAAAACACAAAAGGAACTCATAAAGAAAAAATTGACCAGAAAATGAAAAACTTTAGATCATGAAAAAGACATTAAACCCTTAAAAAGGCAACTGGAAAAAGATACTCACAACACATGTAACTAATATAGAGAACTCTTGAAAACAGTATGAAAAAGGCAACTAACCCAACAGAAGAATGGACAAAAGACATGAACAAGTATTTAACAGAAGATAAAATTTGAATGATTAATAAATATGTATGAAAGATGTTCAAATTCAATAATATTCCAATATAAAAAATTAAACTCTCAATGAAATACCATTTTATATAAATCAGCAAAATTTAAAAACTCTGACAACACCAAGTGCTGGAGAAAATGTGGAAGAATAGGGACTCCTCCACTGCTGGTGGGAACACAAACACCTTGCAGAACAAGTGATCACTGTCCAGTGAAGTTAGACGCACACTCCCTGTGACACAGCAATTCTTCTCGGGTGACCAGGAGAAAAGCAAAAAATGTCCACAACAGTGTGTTTTGAAATTACAAAGTCCTGGTGGAAAACAAAAAGGGTCTTGCATCCAATAATAGGCAGTTGGATAATGGTGTTATGTTCAGAAGATGAAGTACACAGGATGGAAATTAACAATTGACAGTTCCCCAGGACTGCTTCCTGGAGAATGAATAAAATAACTAATCACAAGGGAAAAGTGCAACACAATCCCACTTATTAAAATTTCAAACCCATAGAAAATTAATCATCATATTGTGTAGGGCCACATACATGTGGTAAAAACTATAAAGAAAAGTCAGAGAATAAGAAGCACAAAATTCAGATTATGGTATCTTTGGAGGGTGGGGATGTGTAATCAGGGGCAAAGAGAACTCTTACTTCCCTCCTCAAACCTGCTCCTCCTCCACCAGTCCCTATCGTCAGTCATATTCGATTTGTCTTCCTCTCACACCCCATGTAATTAATCAGCAGGACTCATCAACTACCTCTAAACACCCCAATTCTCTCCATCTTCATCACTTTTTCTGGTCCAAGCCTCCATCAGCCTCTCACTCAGGACTGCACAATTTATTCTCCACAAAGCAGCCAAGTGATCTTCTCAAAATGTAAGTCCAATCATGTCCTTCAAACTCTCCAATGGCTTCCCTTCACACTTAGGAAAAAATGCAAGCTCTTTATCACAGTCTTCAGGACTTCATTTAATCTGTTCTCTACCTCTCTCACCCTACTTCTTCCACTCTTTCCCTCGCCTATCGGGTGACGCCCGCCTCTCAGTGGGTTCACAGGGATGCATGCCCTTTCCCTGGCTCTTGGCTTAGCTGGCTTCATCTCAGCTTTAAGCCTCAAATTTAAACAGAAAGGCTATCTTCTCACCAGGCTGCCTCTGAGGACCCCATCAAAAACAGCACCACTGCTACTTTCCATCACTCATTATCTCACCCTCTTTCATTCTGTTACAGCACTTCTCTTTGTCTTGGTTCTAGGTCCCTCTCCCCCAGAACCGAACCCACAAAAGCAGGAGCCATCAGTCTGGTCCAGTGTTACAGGGAACAGTGTCTGCCACATGGCAACAAATACTCATTGGATGAATGAAAAAGTGAATTTTACTGAGAATAAATATGAATATCTTCTGGCAATGAAATGAAAATCAAGTATTCCAATCAGGAGTATGAAAGGATGGAAAGGGACTATTGAAAACCACTGGAAAAGCATTAATCTAAGAAGAGTTTTAGTTTAAATACTCTGTCTCTAAAGTACCAATAACAGATCCCAGTCAGCCCAGGCTTCACACAGGCACAGCCCTGAGCTCCAGCAGCCTGTCATCTGCTTCATCTCCTAATCTCTTTTTGGTGTTAATCCTCACCCAGGGATATTTTTCCACTGATTTTTAGAGAGAGGAAGGGAGTGAGGGGGAAGAGAAAGAGAAACATGGATTGGTTGCCTCCCCCATGCACCTAGACTAGGGCTGGGGATCCAACCTGCAACCCAGGTACATGCCCTTGACTGGGAATGGAACCTGTGATCCTTTGGTGTGCAGGGTGACACTCTAACCATTGAGCGAACTGGTCAGGCCTAAATCTCCTGTTCTTAGAAGAATACTATGATTAAGAGCGTGAGCTTCAGTTTGGCCTGAGTTCAATTATGAATCAACATTGAAATTTGAGCAAGTTACCTTACTCTCTATGCCTATTTCCTCACTTGTAAAATGGAGCTATTAATAGTTATTTCATAGAGTCATAGTGAAGATTAAAGTTTTTAAAACATCTAGCTGTGCCTGTCATGTGGTAAGTAGTCAATAATAGTAGTTATGATGAAAGCTGAGAGTAGAAAACTCCAAACACAAAGCTTATCTGAGTCAAATTACAACTAAACATCTCCCACCTCTAACAGAGGTGGACTAATTATTTAAAATGTACTGGGAACATATTCTAGGACAAAATCCTTTTCCCTCCACAAGAAGACAGATGTACACAAAGGTGATACAAAGAATGTACAAAGCCCTTTGAGAACACCACGGAGTGACTCTCCTCACGAAGGATGAGTCTTAGCAGAGAGCCACATCTTTCCCTAGAGTACAGCACATGGAAAGGCCCAAATACGTGTCAGTGAGAAATGTGGCGTCGCTGCCACGGAGTGTGTGGGAAGAGGGCTGGAGAGGAAGATGGCTGGCAGGGCCAGGTGCTGAGGGGCAGCTCTCTGTTGAAAAGTTTGCATTTTATCCTTCAGGCAATGGGGCGATGAAGAGGAAAAAAACTGACATGCTAATTTGATACCAAAATCCTAAAACAAAACACCTCTATGACTTAAAACACTATCTGATAACCAAGAGCAATTAACAATGATTGACATGGAACCTAGTCTCACTTTTCATTACTTCAATGACCATTGCAGGCTGATCATCCTTTTAAAAACAGATACAATCTTTTGAGTTTTATTATGTGTCTTGTATTATGTTGTTTTACATATGTTCAATTATACAACATCCTGATGAAAGGTACTATTATTAATCCCATTTAATAGATTGGAAAACTAAGGCAGAAATGTTATAGTCAGACTAGAGGCTTCATGCACGAAATTCATGCAAGGTTCTCCACCTCCACATCCACAGCGGCTGCCTCTGCCTCTGCCTGCTGCCGCGGCTTCGTCCAGAAGGATGTCTGGTCTAATTAACATATTATGCTTTTATTATTATAGAGGGCTAGTGAGACAGGATTCAAATCTAGGCTGCCTGACTCCAAAGCCCTAAAAGAGTAAGCCAGCCTACTGGCTGCTCAGTTCATTGATATCACTTGAAACAAAAATTATATGAATGTACCTACTGTACCTTAAAGTATACGCTAGGTCAGTGATGCTCAAATTTTACTGAACGGAAGAATTGCAAGTCACATACCTAGAATTTGATTCAGTAAGTCTAGGGCACAATTTTCAGAGAGCTACAATTTAACCATAAATGCAGTTAATTCTGAGTCACATGATCCAGGAACCAAGCTCTCATAAACCCTGTGCTAGGTGTCCTAGAGATTCAAAGATATCTGAGCTTCCTGTCTACTATGAGTTTACAATCTAAAAGGGTAAAAACAAGGTACACAAACAATACAAAGCAACTCAAGAAAAGCAGTGCAGACAGTACAGAAAAGAGAGACGTCAAGAAAGAAGAGTCATCAGTTACGAAATAAAAGTAAGTAGGTTTTCATGAGGAAAGAAAAGACATTTCCTGCAGACTTTCAGGAATAATCCTATATAATAAAGAGGTAATATGCAAATTGCCATCACACCCTCGCACAAGATGGCCGCCACAAGATGGCAAGCAGGGGAGGGCAGTTAGGGGCGACCAGGACATCAGGGGAGGGCAGTTAGGGCTGACTGGGCCAGCAGGGGAGGGAAGTTGGGGGCAACTAGGCCGGCAGGGGAGGGCAGTTGTGGGGGAAAGAGGCCTGCAGGGGAGGGCAATTTGGGGCGACCGGGCCAGCAGGGGAGGGCAGTTGTGGGGGACAAGGCCTGCAGGGGAGGGGAGTTGGGGGTGACCGGGCCGGCAGGGGAGGGCAGTTGGGGGCGACCAGGCCGGCAGGTGGAAGCGTTTAGGGGCAATCAGGCAGGCAAGCGAGCAGTTAGGAGCCAGGAGTCCCAGACTGTGAGAGGGATGTCCGACTGCTGGTTCAGGCCTAAATCGGCAGTCGGACATCCCCCAAGGGGTCCCAGATTGGAGAGAGTTCAGGCTGGGCACAAATTTCATGCATCAGCCCTCTAGTGTTATATATAAAGGAAGGTACAATGAGTAAACCACTTAGCAAAAATAGATGATTTGCATTTCAGAATGGAAAACATGTCAGAAGAAGAGTAGAGGCTGTGGAATGACCTCAATGTCAACCTATACAGTGCCCTCACTGGGATGCTGCTAATGGTTTTGAGGAAGGAAATGATAAAGGACAACAACATTCTCTGAAGCTATGCAAGATCATGCAGACCTAGAATAAGACAATGGGAGTAGTTAGACTGTTTACATTCTAATCTCAAAGAAATAAGAGTCAAAACAGGATCGTGAAAAAGTTAAAAACAGGAGGAATGGTAACTTTTAATGCTTAATTGCATGTAAGGCAAAGGCAACAATTACAGCTAAATGATTTCTTCACCCCTTAAGTACAACTCGTATCACTGTCAGATTCATATTAGCTTTTAAGAACTTTTTCTTATTACAGCTGATGAGGCTCAAAATATGTAGAGTTCATTTACTCAAAAAGCAGCCCATGATTAAGAGGTCAATAAATAGGCCTCGGAGTAGCCAAAATACATATCGCATAGTTTAGATACTAAAAAATATTAGTAATTTATATATTATATATTATACATATATACATATCTACACTAATAAAAGGCAAACATGCAAATTGACTGTACCTTCGCTATGCCTTAAGCCACGCCCACCAGCCAATCAGAGTGATTATATGCAAATTAACCCAACCAAGATGGCGTCCGGCAGCCACGGAGCTGGAGCAAGGAGGAGGCTTGGTTGCCCCAGTGATGGAGAAAGCCAAGCTTCCCGCCCGCCCTGGCCGGCTATGAGCTCCACTCAAGGCTACAAAGTTTCAATTATAGAAGGTAAATAAATCCCAGAATAAAAAGAAAAAAAGGAGAAGCTGGGAGCTTCTGTTGCCGGGGGGGCTTGGCCAGCCTGAAAATGGTCCTCAGCCCTTCACCCAGACTGGCCAGGCACCCCATTGGGGACCCCCACCCTGAAGGGGGTGTGACCAGCTGCAAACAGCCATCAGCCCTTCACCCAGGCTGGCCAGGCACCCCAGTGGGGACCCCCACCCTGATCCGGGACACCCTTCAGGGCAAACCAGCTGGCCCCCACCCGTGCACCAGGCCTCTATCCTATATAATAAAAGGGTAATATGCAAATTGACCTTAACAGCAGCACGACTGGGAATGACTGGTCACTATGACATACACTGACCACCAGGGGGCAGATGCTCAATGCAGGAGCTGTCCCCTAGTGGTCAGTGCGCTCCCACAGGGGGAACTCTGCTCAGCCACAAGCCTCTCCCGCCTCCTCAGCAGCACCAAGAATGTCCGACTGCAGCTTAGGTCTGCTCCCTGCTGGTAAGTGGACATCCAAGGGCTGCTGGGCTGCCAGAGGAATGTCTGACTGCCAGCTTGGCCCGATCCCCAGGGGAGCGGGCCTCAGAGCAGTGGACATCCTCCGAGGGTCCCAGCCTGCAAGAGGGCATAGCCCGGGCTGAGGGCCCCCCCCCCCCCCCCCGCGAGTGCACAAATTTTTGTGCACTGGGCCTCTAGTTATATATAAAGAACAGTACTCAGAGCTATAAAATCTTATTTTACATAAAGTTCTAACAATGTGAATTTCCAAACTCACCAGTTTAGAAGCAAAAATTAGAAGGGGAAAAGATCATTTAGAAGTCTGAGGTTCAAAAGAAATGAAAACTATAAAAAAGTACACACATTCACCAGGGTAAATTCTCCACAACTGTTTATTGAAATTCCCAGAAAAAAAAAATTAATGAGAATCTTCCTTCATGTTTCAAATACTTACCATTAAAAAAAAAATGTTTTAGAGCTAAATATTTTAAAACAACTATTTATCTGATTAAAAGATAATTTAAAGGATGACTAGTACATGACAACACACAGTTCGCTCATCAATAACCAAGATATAGTCAATAAGTAGTTAAGGAAGATATATTTTACAACATACAAAGTTTAAAGATGATAAGCATCTTTCTTAAGGCATCTAATGTGGCCCCATTGATTAAGTTTAATTTGAGCAATTCTTCCCTGATGGCTGTGCCTTTGCTTTCCATGTTCCAAATAATATGGAGGCATCCTCAACAAAAATTAACACCATTAAACTGGTCTTAAATATATGCCCTATAAACTGACCTACTGAAATCAGGTAACATCATTTCACACTCAACATTCTGTAGCAATAGGCTGTGTGACAACTTTTAAAAAAACTTTAAACAGAGCAACACATGCAGGCTTCTCACTTGGTCACCAACACTCTTTAATGTTTGTTACAATACTATCATATAAGGGCCTCACTGATTTATAAACAGATAAAAACAACATTTTCCTGGGGGGGGGGGGGGATAATGATGTTACCTGATTCAAAGTTATACTTAAGTTTAAAATATATACCAAAACCATATACATTCAATTATGTAGAAGTATCCTATATAATAAAAGGCTAATATGCAAATCTACCGAAGAGCGGAATGACCAGTTGCTATGATGCACACTGACCACCAGGGGCAGATACTCAACACAGGAGCTGCCCTCTGGTGGTCAGTGTGCTCCCACAGGGGGAGTGCCACTCAACCAGAAGCCGGGCTCATGACTGGAAAGCGCAGCAGCAGTGCTGGGAGCCTCTCCCGCTTCCACTGCAGCACTAAGGAGCAGCTGAGCAGTAAGGAGCCTGCTGCTAAGGAGCCGTGAGACGAGTGGTAAGAAGCAAGCAGGTCCCGGGGATCGCGCCTTAGCCAGCAGGCGGACATCCCCTGAGGGGTCCTGGACTGTGAGAGGGTGCAGGCG
Organism: Myotis lucifugus; assembly: GCF_000147115.1. NCBI lineage: Eukaryota > Metazoa > Chordata > Mammalia > Chiroptera > Vespertilionidae > Myotis > Myotis lucifugus. The sequence continues at coordinate 366,810 of NW_005871532.1, forward strand.
GGGCTGAGGGATGCCCCCCTCCCCAGTGCATGAATTCCGTGCACTGAGGCTCTAGTTCAATATATTAATTATTCAGCTTGATATTTCTTTAAATAGCAGAAAAGGAAATCAGTGTATGCTTACAGCACTGTAACATTAAAATAAAATTACCTTACTATGTTGTAGGGATAAGTCAACTCAATGAAACTAGACCTCTCCTATTTCTCAGACACAGCAAAGGATAGAGAAAATTAAAGAACATGCTTATTTCATCAAATGATCAATCAAATTAAGACATCAATGATTAAGATTATGGTACAAAACAGCAGTCAAATATGCTACATGATATATATTTAAACAAATGAAGCAGTCAACTACACCTGGGTGGTCCCTCCCCAACACCCTCAGGATCCAAGTCGGGTAACCATCCTTGCTCGCTAGCAGCAGACAATACAGGGCAGTAATTGAAGCCAAAGAAATGTGGCTTGGAGACAGGATTTTTCAAACTGCAATTTGGGACCCGTAAATCGATTTAGTGAATTTAGCATTTTTAATTAAAGGGAATGAAATGTAATGAAATTATTGGACTGCATCACATGTAATAAGGATAAACACTGCTTTGTGGAACTTTCCATTCATACGTAGGTATGTACTGGATCGTGATACTAAATGTACTTCTAGAGAGAAGTTTGAAAGCTCCTACTCCAGAGATCTAGGTCTGATGGCTCGGGACCCAGGGCTGGATGCTTTCCACAGTCCTCAGCTGCTACACAAAAATCTCCGCTCAGCAGGACTCCTGGAAGCCAAAGGGAGCTCCCGGCAGCGCGAAGGAGGAGCCGGACGCGCCTGGCTCCACTCGCAAGAGCACTCACTCCCCCAGCAGCCTTGGCGGGGCCTGCAGCCTCCCGGCAGGTGAGCTACCGGAGCGGAGCCCTCCTTCCTCCCTGAAGTCGGCAGCCCGGCGGCCACCCACTTTCTCATCTGCGCTCCCAGCACCCCTGCCCCAGGAGCAGCGGGCACCCTCTCGGCCTCACCAGGGCCGACCGGCTTCCCACCGCAAGTCCAGGACTCGGCGCCCAGCCCCTCGGAGAGGCCCGGCCCTGCAGGCCCCGTGACCCCAGGCCCCGCGCCCGCATCCCCCCGCGCGGGGACGGCGACTCTGCTGCTCCCTTCGCCCTGGGGGAGGCCTAGCGCCGGGGCTTCCGCGGGGACGCGGGCGCCCGTCTTGTTCTGGCTTCAGCGGATCGGGGACCAGGGTCCTGCCCTGAAGAAGCGGCCAAGAGGCCTTGCCCCTTCGGCCCCCACAAGCCCGGGCCAGGAGCGCCCGACTCTGGGAACCTCGCACAGCCCGCCCCTCCAGCTGGGCCCCGCGGCGCCCACCGGCCAGCCGCCCGCCCTCTTCCCCGGCAGGCCGTCCCCTCCGCTCCCCCGGCCCCGCCTCGGCTTCGAGGGGCGCCTGGGCCGCGGGCCCCAGAAGGCGGCGCCGGCTCCACTCACCCCTCAGCCCGGGAGGCGGGAGCTCTGCGCCGTCCTCCCCCCTCCGGCCGCCGCCGCGAGCCGCTCGGCTCGGCCTCGGCCCGGTCCCCGCGCCCCGACCCGCTCGGCCTCGTTCCCAGCGCGGGCACTGGAGCCCGGCGTCCTGGCCTGACCCGGAAGCAGCTGTCAGGCCCCACACCTCCACGTGACCCGGGCGCAGTCCACGTCCTCTGCGTGGTGGGCGGGGCCGGAGGAGCTGGTCCTCACCCAGCTCGCGTTGCCATGGCGGCGGGCCCGCGCGGAGTTGTCCCCGGGAGAGGCCTGTGATGCTCTGCCTCTCGCGCGTCCGGAAGGGACCGCTGGTGCCGAGGAGCGCAGGTGTCGGAGCAGCCTGGCTGCTGGCGGCTGCGGCCTGACGGGAGCGAGCACCGGGTTGAGCCCTCCAGACGCACTTGGAATGGTGTCCTGGTTGTCACTAAGTTGCGGTGGGTCCCTGACCAACTCACTTCCTGTCTCGCGTCAGTGTCCTCACAGGTGCCCTCTAGGCTGGAATCCAACCCCATCCCAAGATGCGGTTGCGTGAGGATGAGGAGCGCTCTGGCCGCCATGCTGCGTCCCCTTCCTAAGGCCCGAAGCGCCCGCCCGCCGGGAGCTTTCAGGGCTCCGTTGCCCCTGGAGCAGTAGGAGCTCCCACTTACTGAGCACCCTGCTGGGTCCCAGGCCCTGTGCACATGCGACTGCCACTTTTACTGCCTTCATAACGGAGGTGTTTCATAGGTTTGAAAACCGAAGTTCACAGAGGCTAAGTAAGCTGCCCCAGGCCAGGCAGTTAGTAGAAGTGACCAGGCTAAGATTTGAATCGGGTCCGTCTGGCACCACAATAGAGTCCACACACTTTGCCTTATGCTATGCTATTGCTCCAGCCCCGCCCACATTGTACTGACCATTGGGCAGTGATTGCTTAGTGCTTCTTTGTCCATTTCTTTTGCAGGAACATACATGGAGTAGGATGGTGCTGGCTGATACTGAGGAGAATTCAGCCTGGGTGGATATGTTAGCTGAAGTGTGAGGAACTTAGGTCTGTTGCATGGGTTGTGTGTGCTTTCATGTGGTGTGTCAGGAAGCACGTGAAGGGTCATGGTGTGCATGCCTGGGGACGTATTGGTTCCTAGAGTCAGGGAGACAAAATTCTCTCTCTCTCTCTCTCTCTCTCTCTCTCTCTCTCTACATATATATATATATATATATATACACATATATATATACATATATATATTAATATATATTATTGGTTTTTTACAGAGAGGGAGGGAGAGGGATAGAGAGTTAGAAACATCGATGAGAAACATTGATCAGCTGCCTCCTGCACACCCCCCACTGGGGATGTGCCCACAACCAAGGTACATGCCCTTGACCAGAATCGAACCTGGGACCCTTGAGTCCACAGGCCAACATTATCCACTGAGCCAAACCGGTTGTGGCAGGAGACAAAATTCTTTAGGAGGAACCCAATAGCAGTTCCTGGGGACTTGCTTCTCTCATTTTGTTTTGCTTTCTCTTGACCATAGGTAGCACTTAATGGAGTTAAAGTGGGTGGAGAGGGAGCCTGAAAGAGCTGGTTAAAGAAAGTGCTCTGAGGATCAAGGGGAGGGTGAGTCAAATCAATGTGGCTTAGTTTGTTGACATGGGACTTTTCCCTCCTGCTGCAGAGAACAGGGAATCTTTCTGGCATCTTAGAATGAATGGCTTTGGGAGTATCAGGGTCATTGCCATGATCACATTCAAAAATAGTCTCAGTGGCAAGGGCCAAGAGAGAGGCAGAATGAAATATGCAGAGAGGAGGAAAAATAGGGTGGATGCTCCATGGATACTCAAATGATAGACTTGTGAGTTCAGGTATCCCTGGGGATACCCAGAAATACTTTTGAAGTTAAATGTCTTCTGAGCAATTAGGGGAAAAGGCAAGAAATGTGGATCATTACTATTAACAAATACCATGTACACGGTCTATAAATGTATATGTGAGTGTTGTATCTGGCTAGGTATGATTAGTTATATACTTATTTATTTGAGATATTATTAAGTCACTTTTCTTTTTTCCCTTCTCTCCCCGTATAGAGCAATTCCTAAAGGCAAGACCACTGTCTTTACCCATCTCCAATCTCTGCCCACAGGACAGCCAGAATTCTCTTTCATATCTGGTCATGTTATTCCCTGTCTCCTCTTATTCCATACCTCTCCTGCCCAGTCTGGTAGCACTATCTACATGTGGCTACTTAAGTTTAAATTAATTAAAATTAAGCTAAATTAAAACTACATTTCCTGAGACATATGACACTAGCCCTATTTCAAGTGCTCAATAACCATGTGGCTAATTTTATTCTATTAGACAGTGTTTATATAGAATATTTGTATCATCACAGGAAGTTATTGGGCAATGCTGCTCTCTACTCTCAATTCCTCATGTTTCTGTTCTTTGGAAATTTGTTTTGCTAAGCTCTTTGCTTGAAAGATTTTTCTTCTAGCTCCTTGAGACTGAAAATTATACATAATTGCTTGTTTTCTTATTGGCTCTTTCACAAGCACTCAAGCCTCTATGAAGACAGGAACTAAGCCTAAGCCTATCTTGTACACCACTGATTCCTCATTATGTCTAAATGACTGTCATGGAGAAGAAGAGTAGACAGTGAACTAAAGTAACAGAAAAGAGTATAAGAAAGGAAAATTTTATTAGAACTTGTGGATAGTTTGATTATTTTAACCTACAAACAAATTTCATATGGTTCAATCTAATAATAAGGAAAAACTTTCAAAGAATTGGAGGTGCTTCAGTTGGTTCTAATGAGTTCCCTGTCACCAGGATAGTTTAAACAAAGGCTGAATCTGTTGGAATAATATATAAAAAATTCCTGGGTAGGTTGGACTGGTTGACCAGTCTGATTCTAAGATTCTAAGTCTATGTTCTTCTGAGTCATTAGTTCAAAGTTGATTACACTATAACAACAATCATAGCTACTGTCTGAGTTTTTACTATGTGCCAGGCAACGCTTGCTATATTTCACTTAACTTATTGTCTTTAATCCTCACAATAATCTTATGAAGTGTGTTTGGTTCCATCCAAGTTACCTATTGAGATGCAGGTTAAGTAATATACCCCCTGCAAAATACAGCTAGTAAACGGCAGAGGTTGAACTCATACTTTTTCTTGTAATTTCTTATTTCATACCATTGTGGTCAGAGAAGATGTTTGACATGATTTGAAAATTCTTAAATTTATTGAGACTTGTTTTTTTCCTGAGATGTGGTCTATCATGGAAAATGTTCTATGTGCACATGAAAAGACTGAATATTCTATTGTGGGGTGAATTTCTTTGAAAATATCAATTAAATCCATATAGTCTAGTATGGCATTTAAGGTTGCTACCTCAGATAGGTTCTCATTCTTTTGCTATCTCTCTTCTCTCTCTGATACCCCTATTATCTGATGTTGTTTAGCTTGATGATGTCACAGAGGTTTCTTAAATTCTCTTCTATTTTAAATTTTTACTGTTCTTATGGCTGGCAGGGTTCCCACAGACAGCAGCTAAAGTTCCAGAGGGCACGTGTGGGAGGCAACCAATTGATGTTTCTCTCACATCAATACCTCTCTCTCTCTCTCTCTCTCTCTCTCTCTGTAAAAATTATGTGACTGTTATTTTTAAAGAGCTTATAACCCACTTCAGACCACTGAGTCTTTTTGTATTCTGACGGGCTAAGTCTGTTTGTCTCTGCAGCTAATCCCACAAATGCAATTTAAGGAAGCCTGAAAATGAGATAGTGGTGACAATCTCTAATTACTGTTGACAGCGAAGAGGAAGAAGCATAATAGGAGAGCCAGAATCCTGCCCCCGCCCCCACCCTGCTGTTGATGAAAACAGAACAGCAACAGCTGCCTCTTACAGCAGAGTCCTGTTTCCATCCACATGGGTAGCAGACTCCACTCCAAGGAGATGAAGCAAAGTCTGGTTTTCTAAACATCAAAAAAATTGTGGAGGAGAACCAAGATGGTGGCATAGGTTAACGCCGGAGCTTGCTGCCTCGAACAACCACTTCAAAAATACAACTAAAAGACGGAACGGACATCATCCAGAACCACAGGAAGGCTGGCTGAGTGGAAGTTCTACAACTAGGAGGAAAGAGGAAACCATACGAGACTCAGAGGAGGCGCAGTGCTGAAGTGAAATATTAGGGTGCGGAGTGCATGTGGAGCGGGTTGGCGGCGGAGGGCACGGTTGTTGTCTTCAATCGGGAGGGAGTTTCAGACTCTGAGCTCCAGATCCGGGCGAGTCTCTAGGGACCCAGACTCAAACGGGAGAAACGGGAAGGCAGCTTTCTCTCCGAGGTCTGCAGCGGTTGCAGAGCCGCTGGAGACCGAACTGAGAGCAGCCATAACTGCTCGCTCCGCCTGCCCTGTAGATCCCCTGGGGACCCGCCCCGCCCAAGCCCTGCACAGAGGCATTTGCCGGAGAGCCTCAGGCAAAGGCTAGATTAGCACCGCCCTAGAGATTCAGCACAGTAGCGCTCCCACTGCAGACACAGCTGACTCTCATAGCCAGTTAGCCTGGAGGTCAATTCACCCCCGTATTGCCGAAAACAATCAAGGCTTAACTACAACAAGACTGCACACAAAGACCACAAGGGGGTGCACCAAGAAAGCATAAAAAATGCGGAGACAAAAAAACATGACAGAAATGGAGGATATAGAGCTAAAAAACGCACTTTTAAGGGCTTTCAATAATTTGCTAGAAACTGCCGATAAACTTGATGAGAGCCTCAAGAAAACTAATGAGACCCTCGATGTTGTGATAAAGAACCAACTAGAAATTAAGCATACACTGACTGAAATAAAGAATATTATACAGACACCCAACAGCAGACCAGAGGAGCGCAAGAATCAAGTCAAAGATTTGAAATGCGAAGAAGCAAAAAACACCCAACCAGAAAAGCAAAATGAAAAAAGAATCCGAAAATACGAAGATAGTGTAAGGAGCCTCTGGGACAGCTTCAAGCGCACCAATATCAGAATTATAGGGGTGCCAGAAGATGAGAGACAGCAAGATATTGAAAACCTATTTGAAGAAATAATGACAGAAAACTTCCCCCACCTGGTGAAAGAAATAGACTTACAAGTCCAGGAAGCACAGAGAACCCCAAACAAAACGAATCCAAAGAGGACCACACCAAGACACATCATAATTAAAATGCCAAGAGCAAAAGACAAAGAGAGAATCTTAAAAGCAGCAAGAGAAAGAGACTCAATTACCTACAAGGGAATACCCATACGACTGTCAGCTGATTTCTCAACAGAAACTTTGCAGGCCAGAAGGGAATGGCAAGAAATATTCAAAGTGATGAATACCAAGAACCTACAACCAAGATTACTTTATCCAGCAAAGCTATCATTCAGAATTGAAGGTCAGATAAAGAGCTTCACAGATAAGGAAAAGCTAAAGGAGTTCATCACCACCAAACCAGTATTATACAAAATGCTGAAAGGTATCCTTTAAGAAGAGGAAGAAGAAAAAGGTAAAGATACAAATTATGAACAACAAACATGCATCTATCAACAAGTGAATCTAAGAATCAAGTGAATAAATAATATGATGTACAGAATGAACTGGTGATTACAATAGAACCAGGGACATAGAAAGGGAATGGACTGACTATTCTTGGGGGGGAAAAGGGAGTGGGAGATGCGGGAAGAGACTGGACAAAAATCGTGCACCTATGGATGAGGCCAGTGGGTGGGGAGTGAGACTGAACAATAAAGATTTAATTAAAAAAAATTGAGTTATGGGGGGAAAAAAGAGGAACAAATGTAATAAACTGAACAATAAAGATTTAATTAAAAAAAATTGTGTGTGTGTCCAATTATATACATCATCTGAATATTGCATTGTGTGTTCATCACCACACCAAATTTTTTAACAACCCCAAGACACAGTGCTGCTTCCTCTACTAAAGCCTATCTCAACCCCTTGGACACTGCCCTGATTTCCTACCTGTTTTGTGTTCCAGATCCAACACTCCAGCACCTGGATCGTTTGTGCTTCACTTTTGCTGCCTCTTTCAGGTGAGTGTATCTTCCCAGACCGAGCACAGTGTATTCTACTGCATCATTTCCCACAGAACTTTATGTGCACCGTGTGCTAGAGAAACATCCTCCAAGGCCACTCGCCAACCTATGAAACAGTGCCGACAGGGGAGAGGCCCTTTGGTCCCTGCTTTCCTCTGAGTTTTTGGAAGAGTCAGAGAGCACATTGGACAGGGTGGAGAATAATGAAGCACACGGCACTCTGCTGCTTTTCTAGCCGGAGGATCACGGCACTTACCTGTTTGACCTCCATCCTCTGATACAGACTCTATGGGTCTAACCTGTTAATAGGGGTAAGTCCCCAGATACAGCTTCAGCCACATGTACCCACTCCCTGACACATGAACCTCAGATATGGAACCTTACACACAGGCTCTTAGCTCATTAGGCAGATTAAATACCCAATTTCTTTATGCTTGTTCTTAGGGCCTCTGCTCCTCCGCCATGTGTGATTAGAGAGGCCCTACTTTATTGCTTCATAGACATCTTTCTTTTTTGACCTCAGCACTGTCTCTGCTCTTTGTGTACGGTAATATTAGTATTTTTCATTCTTTCTTCACATTTTGAAATTAGTATGAAATTAATAAAATTGAACAATAATGTTCTATCACTAGGGACAGAATTTCTCTTCCCTGGTTGCCTTTAAATTGCAATGGGGTTGTTGACCCCATTCAGTTCTAAAGCATGGAAATTTTTTTCTTCTGGAAGCCACACCCAGGGTGTGTGTGTGTGTGTGTGTGTGTGTGAAGAGGGGGGGTTCCTATGAGAAGGACACATGGCATCACCAGTCTTTGAGGGACACACTGTAGGATGGCCAGTGTCAGCCTGGAGGCACTCTGTCTGGGTGGTAGTGGCCTAGCCCGTGGGGAGAAAGCCACCTTTCAACAGAGGCATGGGAATAACTCAGCTCAAGGCAACTGAAGGTGTAATTTCTCTCTTTGAGAAGGTCCCATAGGAAGCACTAGCTTTAGGCGAAATCTTTATGAAAGGATTCCTTCTCTGAATTTTCCAAACAGGCCTCTTTGTTATTACCCCACAGGAGCTGACAACCAGTGGGAATCAAATCTCCCTTATCATTTCCAGACTATTTTACCTGCTGCGCACCCCTATTGGCAGGAGAGCCACAAGGGGTTCTCTCAAGCTTCCCTCAACCAGCCTGCTGCTCTGAGATGCACCCTCCCCCACCCCGCCTCCCCGCATTTAATTCCTGCACCACAGGGAGCCCTGGATTCCAAAGGAAAGGTAAACTCCTTGGAATCCAAAACTAACGAAGTTTCACAGGGCGGCCCCAGGTGGATTGGTTATCGTGATATTTCAGTCTCACCTAACCAATATGAGGGCCGGCTGGCAAGTTCCCAGGATGAATATTCTCATATGAGCATTGAATTGGAGAAAGCCATCTACACGCTCAACTTACACCCCACTGAGTTCTGAGGTAGAGATCTTGTGACGGTTGGGGCCTTGCAAAGCAATTAAAAGAAATAAAGCAAAGTATTATATTTTAATTGATGTAATCTGCCAGCTCCCAGTGGGATCTGGGTGATATCTGACTAGAGTTACCCTCGGTATCAATAGATGACTATTCTGTGAAAGTGCATTGAGGAAGACAAAACCCTACAAGTCCTGAACTTCATTAACATGCGGGTCTGTTTGGGGGGATTGGCTCCGACTCCCAGGACTACAAATTGAAAGAAGCCACCTAGACTTTTCAGAGATCTGAACAAAGAGCTGCAGCGGGTGGGGGTAGGGGAAGGGGTGGGGGTGAGGATGGGGGTGGAGAGAGGGACAGAGAGAGAGGGGCAGGCAGAGGGGAAGACACAAAGTAGATTGATATTGCTATTCGCTATTAGAGAGCCTGGATATAGGACAGGCCAGATCATTTTTTCCAAACCAAAACAGCTTTCATCCATCACTAACATTTCTGGGTTTGTTTCTGTTTTATTATAAATATTTGAAGAAAGATAAACAGACAAGAAAGACTGTTTGTACAGTACACAGACCCCGATAGAAAATACAGAGTGGGGAAGAGAGCCAACAACCAACAAGGTAACAAGTAGAGCCCAAAGCGGGAGAGGACCAGCTGGTGGCAGGTGCCCTCCCGGGTCGGCTTGAGTGCAGAGCAGTGCGGTCTCCCCCCGGCTGACAGGCCCGCGCAGGCTGGCCTTCCTTCCACGGGGTGAAAGGGCAGACGTGATAAATGATTCATGGGGCATTCACCTCAGTAACCCAATACAAGAAGCTTGCTATTGATCGAGATATCCTGCTTTTAAAAACACCTTCCCACCCCAAATGTGATCTCACAATAGGACCCCACTGTCAGAACCCAGGCCCGGAGCGGGGTTAGGGGTGTGCACCGCTAGGGCTGGGGCTGGGGCTGGGTCAGTTTCCCTCCAGGGGCCCTTCTCACCAAAACCATGTTCCTCCTGAGGCCGGCAGCAAGGTTTAAAAACACTCCTGTCCTGCACTGCACTGTCATCCACTCGTGAAAAAGAAAATATTTAAAAAGAATTCAAATTCATGAGAGAGAAGGTCAGCCTAGGACAAAACCAGTGTCCTTCCCAGGAGTGACCAGGGGACCACCAGGGGACGGCAGCTCTAACTCAGTCCCAAACGGCAAAGTCAGGGAGTGAAGTTCATCACCTCCCAAAGGCGTCCTTACTTTAGTGTGTTCAGAACAGCAACACTGTGAGGACTGTTCGATTCAGGTAGTGGTGGCGGTGGGAGTGGTGGCAGCAGCCATGTATTTCCTGCTCCCTCTAACTTGTTTAAGTTTACAATCAGAGATTGCATAGAATTTAAGTTTTCCATCAAAAAATGAAAATTCTCTACATGAGAGTCCTACTTGGTGAAAACCAGCTACAGCCACGCAGCTGCCAAGAGACGCATCCCTTCCATTGAGCGAGGGCTCCGGGTCCTGCAGGTGTCGGACACGCAGGGCGGGGCGGGCAGCCGTCTGACCAGGCAGCATTGCGATGGTTTGCAGGTGGAGGAGGAGTTCAGTGCTTTCCTGAGGCTGCTCCGACTGTAGCCCAGGCCGAGGTGAGGGCTGAGGGTTCCTGGCTCCCAGGCCTGCCTGTTGGTGACAAGACCCACACCTCCCAGGAACATGGCAAACCTTTGATTGCTTGAGGTCATTTCATTAGTAAACACACACACACATGCATGCACACACACGTGCACCCACCCCCACACACACCCACGTTTGCACCCAGTCTCCTATCTATTAACAAGAACTCCCCCAGCCACGATAGCTGCGGGCCTGGCTCCCAGGCAGCTGCGGAGTCTGGTAAAAGGAGATGCAGGTGGCAAACCGTGGAGCACACACAGGGTGCCCTCCTTCCTCCTCTGGCTGCCCCACCGGCAGCTGCCTCTGCTCCGCAGACAAGGCCCCAAGAGGCTGTGCCCGCTGTCCTCTCACCTGTCTCTTCCTTCGAGGTCACACTCACAAAAGACCAAACCAAACCAAGAATAGTAAAAACCAGAAAGGAAAAAAGACACGTTTACCCCTGGAACCTGTGAGTTAACTGGTTGGGGGATCTGGAACGTGAGACGCCCAACCTTGTTCTTCCCCAGACGCTTCTGCCCCTGTACCCCTCCCCCCCCCCATCACCACCCAGAAAGGAGCTCAGCCCCTGGAACCCGAGGCACTGGCCACTCCATGTCCTAAAATGTAGGAAAAAGGGTGGGGAATATATGGACTTCCAGTCCCTCACCCAGCCTGCCTTCCAATAAACAAGCAGAGAAAACAGAGAATGAAATGGAGGCGAAAACAAGAGCAGGTGGGAGGGAGAGAAAAGGGAACGACATTAACAAAAATATACAAACCCAGAAAAGGAAAACTTCCCTGTGGAGTTTATTTTTTTCCTTGTGAGAGCTAGACCCCGAGTACAACAGCCCCTTCCTAACAGGGGATTCCAGGGCGGCCCCACCGAGTCCTGGAACTGGTCTGGGCAGGGCCCCGCCCGCTGGGAGACGATGGGTCCCCGTGATCCTGGGTGGGGCGCCCCGTCCCCACGCGGTCAGCGTCTGGAGCACCCAGCTCCCCGCTCGGGCGCGGTCTCTGCTGGGCGCTGGGCTCTTTGATCCGTTTGTAAAGTCCCTGGATCCGGATCCGGAGGGACGCGTGGGCGTGGGCAGCCCCGCGGGTCGGAGCAGCGCCCGGCCTGCCTGGTGGCCGGAGCGGCCCGCGCGGCTACTCGGGCTCGCCGCCGCCGCCGGGCGCCCGGTCCCAGGCCAGGCTCTCCTCGCTGCGCGCGGGCCGGCGCGGGCCCTGGAAGCGGCGGCACTCGTGGCAGACTCGCACGTGCGCGCAGCCGGGGGCCACCAGCGCCGCCACCCGGGCTAGCTGCTGCGCATGCTGCTCGGGCTCCCCCGCCGCCCCCCGAACAATTGCCCTTTGCT
>NW_005871532.1:378898-428725 GCF_000147115.1 Myotis lucifugus
CCACCATCTCCCGGCAGACGGACACCTGCAAGACAGAGGGCCGGGGCCTGTGTCACTGAACCCTGCGCAGATGGCCTGGATGTGAAGGTGACGGAGCCTTTCAGTCCATCTGCTCCCATCGCCACTCAGCATCCAGGCGCCTCAGCCCAGCCGCTGGCGCCAGTCTTGGCCTGAACACCTTCAAAGACAGCGCTCTTTCTGTGGTGGGAACGCCCTGCCCCCACTCAACTTACTTATTTATTGTTATTTTTTTTTCATTTCTGTTAAATGCTGCTAAGTTAACAAACCTCTCCCTGAAAATTTCCATGATACCAGCTACATTTGGACCCAGAAGCCCAATAAATACTAACTCTTCTCCTCCATGCCAGTCCGTCAAGTATTTGAAAAGCAACCATGTCTCCACGAACATCCTGATCTCAGGCTAAAGAGTCTCATTTCTTTTGGTCGACTGGTTAGAGCTGGAGAGCGTGCATTCTAATAACTAGAACAACAAAACCACAGCAACACTGTTCCTTCAGACCCACAACCTCCTAACAGGAAACCCTCGGGTCCAGCTGTGTTTCAGATGTTTTGGGTTTTAGGAAGGTAATACAATACACATACGATTAGTATATATATCACCCAGTGGGGGTCAGGGGCAGACTCTATACTCAAACACATTGATATTTCTTTTTTTTTTTTTTTAATATATTTTATTGATTTTTTACAGAGAGGAAGGGAGAGAGATAGAGAGTCAGAAACATCGATGAGAGAGAAACATCGATCAGCTGCCTCCTGCACACCCCCTACTGGGGATGTGCCCGCAACCCAAGCACATGCCCTTGACCGGAATCGAACCCGGGACCCTTCAGTCCGCAGGCCGACGCTCCATCCACTGAGCCAAACCGGTTTCGGCAATATATTTCTATAGCAAACTGTACTTGCCTTCACACTGAATGAGACAAAGACCATACATAAAATTTCATACCAGTTCAAGTTAAGCTTTGTCACCAAATGCATTTGTTTAACAAACTTATTAAAAAACTTGGAACTTTTGGAGTTTCTTAGGTTCCAAATTGTAGATAAAGAATCATGAACCAAGGGCACACCTAGAGGGCCCAGCTCAGGTGACTGGGGAGGCTGAGCCACTGGCCCCACAGGACCCCTATCACACAAGGCCACTCTACCAATTCCAGGAGAAATAGCAGCCCTGCCCAACACATAGAAACAAACACAGGGAAGCAGCGAAAATGCAGAGACAAAGAAACATGTCACAAATGAAAGAAATGGGAGAATGCAAACTCCTGGATACAGAGTTCAAAACCAATTATAAGGTTACTCAAGGATCTTCATGAGACCTCCAAGGGACATAGTGAGAATTTCAAGAATCTTAGTGAGAATGCCAAAGACATTGAAAAGGACCAGTCAGAAATTAAGCATACACTAACTGAAATAAAGAATAATGTTCAGGCATTCAACACTAGAGGATTCGAGAGTCAAATCAACAATTTGAAATATGAGGAAGCAAAAACCACCCAATCAGAAGAGCAAAAAGAAAAAAGAATCCAAAAATATGAACATAGTGTAAGGAGCCTTTGGGACAACTTCAAGCATACCAACATCACATCCTGGGGGTGACAGAAGAAGAGAGAGAGCAAGATATTGAAAACCTATTTGAAGAAATAATGACAGAAAACTTCCATGACCTGGTGAAAGAAATAGACTTACAAGTCCAAGAAGCACAGAGAACCCCAAACAAGAGGAACCCAAAGAGGACCACACCAAGACACATCATAATTAAAATGTCAAGGGAATTAAAGACAAAGAGAGAACCTTAAAGGCAGCAAGAGAAAAGCAAGGGAGTCCCCATAGGACTGTCAGCTGATTTCTCAACAGAAACTGCAGGCCAGAAGGGAGTGGCAAGAAATATTTAAAGTGATGAGTAGCAAACACTTACAACTAAGATTACTCTTCTCAGCAAAGCTATCATTTAGAATTGAAGGTCAGAGAAAGACCTTCACAGACAAGAAAAAGCTAAAGGAGTTCATCACCACCAAACCAGTATTATATGAAATGCTGAAGGGTATTCTTTAAGAAGAGGAAGAAGAAGAAGAAAAAGAAAAAGATAAAATATATGAAGAATAAAATGCCAATAAATACATATCTACCAACAATTGAATCTAAAAATCAAAATAAATGAATAAGAAATCTAATGAACAGAATAAACTGGTGAATAAAATAGAATCGGAGGCATGGAAATGGAACAGACTGATGATTTTCAGAGGGAAAGAGGTTTGGGGGAGGGGTGGGAAGAGATTAAACAAAGATTTTATATGCATACATGCATTACCTATGGCCAACAGGGTGGCGAAGGCCTGGGATGGAGCGGGAACCAGGTGGAGGGGACCATGGGGGGAAAAAAGAGGGACATCTCAACAATACTCTCAACAATAAAGATTTTTAAAAAAACCGTTTAAAGCAAGAGCAAAAAAAAAAAAATCATGAACTTGCACTGCTACCACTAGTATAACCATTTCACAGATGTGGAAATGGAAGCTCAGAGGTTATACATCTTGCTAAAAATTACTTGACTAATAAATAGCTGACCCAGAATTGGAACCTAAACTTATCTACTGCAAAGGGCGTGCATACTGTCTGGTCCTCTGCCCTGTGCTAAAGAAGGACGCGTGCCCAGTCTGCGACAGGAGAAGCCATCTCCCGCTGGTTCATGCTCTTCCTCCCAGTCTTCCAGTTCTGACAACAGGCCTGTCCTTCTGCCGTAGCCAGGTCGCTTGCTCTTCATCTTCCTATTGGGAGTCTGCACTGAAGTTTTCAAGGTCTGGCCAGGCCATGGGTGAGCTCTTGGGGGAGTAACCAAATGTGCACCGATCCTCTACTTGAAGCGGCTACAGAGAAGTGGCATCATTTAAAAGAGGACGGCCCGAGGTAAGAACTGAGACCTGGACTCTAAACGCCCTATTGTTATTAAGTAGCCGAGACTTAGGCAAGGTCCTTGACTTCTCTGTGCTCCTAATAATAACTACAACAGGTGAAACAACACCACCTGCCTATCTGCTACATGCGACAGAATGTCACAGCACACATGTACTGACTGCCATCTGTGTGCTACGCACCACAGCCCGCACTGCATGCAGGCATGCCTGCTCTGTGCGCGGTGCAGAGGTGAAAGGCAGAGGAAGGACGAACTCTTCTGGTCTGGGGAAGAGGCGGGAGACCTGGGGAAGGCTTCTCAGGGAAAGGAACACGTGGCCTGGTCTTTCTGCCTAGAAGTAATAAGTAGAATTCATTTAAGGCGTGGACAAAGCTGTAGAGAGACGTAGGAGAGAAACCAAGAGAGCTTGGTGCCAGGCAAGGCCAGCGAGGGAGAGCTTCTGGGAAAATGGCTCACTTTGTCAAGGGGCACATTGAGGCTCAACAAGGCCCAACAGGTTCTCTCTGCTTTTGTCCATCGGGAGGGGTCGGGCCTTTTAGCATGACCTTTCAAAGCCAGACTGCCCTGGATTGAGGGCTGAATGGGAGGCAAGGCAATGGAGACTGAAGCAGTTGGTTTGGGAGAGGGAGGGAGAGGGTGAGAGTAACAGTAATATTGACATTTTAAACATACAGAGTAAATATTTTTAGATTTTGGGGAGAGTTCAGGGATGAAAATTGAAGGGGAGAAAAGATAATCCTAGGGTAGCTGAGAAAAGATGGGTCAAGACAGAGATGGAACCCTGGCTGGTATGGCTCAGTGGATAGAGCGTTGGCCTGTGGACAGAAGGGTCCTGGGTTTAATTCCAGTCAAGGGCATGTACCTTGGTTGCAGGCTCTTCCCCAGCTCGGGGCCCTGATTGGGGCTTGTGCAGGAGGCAACCAATCAATGTGTTTCTCTCACATCGATGTTTCTCTCTGTCTTTCTCTCTCCATGCTCTAAAAAATCAATGGAAAAATATCCTCGGGTGAGGATCAAAACAACAACAACAACACAGACAGAGATGGCAGGACGACGGGAACATCTGCCTCAGCTGCAGGGCGGCTCCGCTGGGGGGCATCTTAGGTGGGGGTTTTCATTTGGGGCTGGTCACACCTGACTTCTTGGTGAGGTAGCAGGCACCATGAACCTCTGTGAGTGAAAGAGCAAAGGGTGTGAGGCGGGGCAGTGACATGAAGTCCTGTTGGAAAGTGGAGAAGATGCTGAGCAGAGTCGGGGCTGGGAGGCGGTGTGAGGCCCTGTGAGAGGCTGGGCTCCCCAGGTGGATGGGGCACTGTCCCCGCTGAGCTGCTGGGAGCAGCTGACGCAGGCTCAGTTTCCGAGGGAGAATCAAGACATCTGAGTCAGAGACTGAGGCAGAGACTACTGTACTTTAAAAACCAAAGAACAGTTAGCCTGTGAGGCTTTCTGGCCTTGCAGAGAGAGTGGAGGTGGCATGGGATAGAGTTTCCTCTCCAGCCAGACTCTTCCATCACGTGAAAGTCACTTAACACAGCTGGTGAGCACCGGGTTTGGGAACTGAATTTATTCAAACCCCTGAGCCGCGGGCACTGTGGCCTCCCCAAGCACCTGCACTTGCAGTGGAGCCTTCAGATGGAAGAAGTGAGGCGTGGTTTCCCTTAGTCAGAGGCACTCGTGCCTGTTTTCCTTTACCATGATGCAGCCTCGATCACAGTGGATAGGACCTCCTCGTTCATGAAACCCTTCCCCACATTTATCTCCTGGCCTGTTTCCTAGAAGTCTGAGACCCGGCAGTTGAATGCCTTTCTGTGGCTGCATGGAGGGAGCTCTGAGGCCGGCGCCCCGCCCTGGGGCCTGTCCCGGGCTGCTCCATCCTCAGGCCTGCACGGACCTGCAGGAAATCACTTTTGTCTGTGCATGAGCCTGTGAACTTTGCCCTTTCTGCCAACACTATAGGTCAGACCCCTTTGGAGGTTTACCTCGGTAGCTTCTGAGTGTCGGAGAGTCCATAAAAACTCCAACATAGCCATAAAAATGGCCACGATTAAGCCACAAATAAGAACCACAAAGATTCCACCAATATTCTCCATTCCCAGTCCTGTAAGAAAGCGATAACAAAAAAATAGTGTAAAAGAGCTGGAAGACATAAACATTCTATCAAAAATGCTGAAGTCACTTAAATGACAGAAAGTCAGTCTTGTAGATGCTTTACATACATATTCCTTGAAGAGATATGACTATTTGCTGGAAAAAAAATGCATTGTAGCTGGAGGAAAAGTGGGGAGGGGCCTGAGTTGCCAATGGGGGAGACTGGAGAAGAGCTTCTGAGAGGGCTCTGGGAGGGGGAGTAGGAAAAGAGCTCAGGGAAGTTTGATTTCGCCTGTGATACCAAAATACCTGTACATTCTAGTATTTGCATAAAATGTAGCCCATCTTATTTATCATGTGTTTGCTTGATGTAGAATAATTGTTTTAACCAAACTATAGTTAGAAAAAGACATCTTTACTAAAATACTAATTTGGAAATTAAAACTTTTTATCTTACTTTTTATCCAATCAGACCAGTGGTTCCCAAACCTACCTCCCATCAGAACCACCTGGGAAATTTGTTAAAATATCGATTCCTCATTGTTCCCCAGGCTTATCAAACCCACACCTCTGGAGATGGAGCCCAGGAATATGTATTTAAGACATTTGATAGGTAACTCTTGTCCAGCAGCCCTAAAATTAGTTTTCAAATTGGCGTTTGTAGAAGTTGCACTTGACTAAGCTCCTTGAAGTCAGGCAGTTTCTGCTGGGCCTCCTTGTCTGGCAGATGCCTGGCGTGTGGTACATGGTCAGTGAGTATCTGGGGGATTACAAGGTGCTTCGTTCCCACAGCGCTGAGCACTGAGTGCAGTTCTGTAACTGCCTGTCACGTTGGCATTAAAGAACCCCCCCCCCCCAAGGGCACCTTCCACCAGGAAGATGCCCCGAGGCTGCTGGCACCGCGCTGCTCGGTGCTGCTACGTCTGCACGTCCGTCCCCAGTGTCGTCATGGGATGTGGAGCTACGGCAGCGCCAGGAAGCCCGCTTCACCCAACCCCAAGGGGTGAGCCGGGCCCAGAGCGGACGGCCTTGGAGAGCTGGAGAGAGAGCCCTGGGCAGCATTGCAGACGCCGCGGGGTGCCTGTGGTTTTCTACTTTGATTTTACCATAACACAGTGCCGTGCGGTGCCTCCCACACTAGGAGCTGCCGGCCACCACAAGGAGGGGCCCAGCGGACCTGTGCTCTGTCCCCAGCACAGCCCCCGGGCTCCAGGGGAAGGAGGCCTCTCTGTGATGATCAGAACCGGGGCATTAGTTTAAAGCTCAGTGATAAGGCGTGGCCACAGGGCATGGAGCAGGCTTCTGCCTCTGAGAAGTTGCTGGAGGTTTCCTGGAACACTTGCACCTCTAACCTGGGAGCATTTGGGCAGAAGGTTTTTGTCCAGAGAAACATCAGGGTCCAAGGGGAGGTGGGGGCACAGGGACACGTAGGAGAGCACGCACCCAGGATCCGGCTGGGGGCAGGCAGACGCTCCCGCGCCAGGTCTCAGGGGGGTGAGGACCAGGTGCGGGATGTGCACCTGAGCATCGTGGACAAGCTGGTCTCCCTGCTGCCCCTGGGAGAAGGCGGGCGGTGTCCCCAGGGAAGGGTTCCCACCAAGCAGGCCCACCTCGTCTGGCAGCTCCTGAGGGGCTGCTAGGTACTTCCTATCCGCTGCCCCTGCCACTTTGAGGGGTGCTGTCCTACATGGAAAAAACACCAGGGTCCCCTTGTCGGGCCTCCACTCCCTCGTGGTCCTGCAGGAGGGTCCTGCCGCTCCAGGCCCCGTCCGCTGGGGGGGCTCTGGCTCTCCCGGCCTCAGCCGCCTGCCCCTCGGCTTGTCCTCCCCCCCCTCGTTCCCTCTTTCCCTCCGCACGGACATGCTCCCACGTTGCTCCTTCTCACAGTGTGAAAGGATGAGCAGGAAAAAGGATGAAGACGTCCCGGATGCAGAAAGTCCCCGGCCCTCCAACTCTGTCCACTACACGCCCTCCTCTTCCCCTCTGTCCTTGGACAAACTTTTTGAAGCAGTTATTTCTATCAGAACTATTTTTAAAGACATTTTAAAGCCCTAAAATGCTTACATTTGGAGACCCCACCTCACATAAAAGCAAGTAGAAGAAAACGCGCCCACTTCTTACGTGAAATGCATTTTAAAAAATTTTCTTCTGAAATGACTTGATGGGAAAAAAAGGTTATAATTGGCTGTGATTTCTCAGCATCCATTGTGCAAAATGAGAAAAATCTCACACAAATTGTTTCTAAATGTAATGAAGTTTTTATGAATATTACATTTAAAAATTAATAAAGTCAAAACAGTGTCACATTTTGGAGATATTTAATTAAATATGTCTGTCTTGATTGAATTTTGCAGTTTTCTTTTTACATAATTTTCTGCAGGCCTCAAACATAATTTTGGCTGCTGGAAAACTTTAGGTTCTAGGGGGTCTTGTCTATGGATTTTGGAAGTGCTCTGAATTCACTTTTGTTTTTCCTATTCACTCCTTGTCCCATGCAATTTTGTCTTGTGCCACTAAAACCAGCCTCACCAAATGTGCCAAGGAGCATTTTGTGTCTGACGTATTGGGAAAGGTCTAGTCCTGGCCTTCGTGACCGCCAGCAGCCCTGGGCATCCCTGCTGCCTTGCCCGCCGCTGCCCTTCCACCTCCTCCGCCTTTGCTTGCCGGGAGGCACGGTCTCCTCCTTTTCCTGCGTTTGGCCTCTTGCTGCTCCTCCACGCACCAGGCTGTGACCAAATCCTGCCGATTTCATCTCTGAGACGCTTTTCAGTACCTTCCCCTTCCCTCTCTCTCTCCTACCACTGCCCTGGGTCCGGCCCCGCGTCTCTTCTGGGACAGAATGATTTCCTGCTTGTAGCTGTGACCCCCCAGCCCTACTGGACACCGAGTTGCCTGGGTGGCCTTTCTGAAAAGCACAGTCTAACTCTACACACCCTCTGGTAACAGAGCTGTTGGGAGCCCCCAGGGTACCCCACTGTCAATCCTACCTTGTCCTTCACTCCTGTGAGCACCTCTGCCTGGAACCTGTGCCCACCCCCATTCACACCCTGGCTACACCCCCTCCTTTCAGATGGAGCTCAGGGGTCACCTCCTCCAGCTCACTTCTTCCTGGTGTTGCCTGATTCTGTTAGTTGTATCGCTTTTGTGTTTTACTGATTCTGCACTGTCTACCGTTCCAAGGCTGCATAAAACAGTACATGAGTTTAATTCTGTGTTATCTGGACTCCCCATGAGACTGTGCACTCCGTGAGGGGGGGTCCACCTTGCTCAGCTGGCAACTCCACAGCCATGGTGGTGGGAGCCCAGTGAGAGCCCGAGAAGTGGGTGTTGAAAGAATGAGCAGACAGAAAGAGGATGAAGACATCCCAGGCGCAGAAACCTGAATTATCAAAAGCTTTGGGTCCACACTGTGATATGTGTTCATCCCCAATTACATTTTGTTTGAAATAATAGTAAAGCGTGGCACCCCTTGCCCAGTGCTCCCAGCCTGGTCAGAGGCATCAGCCCAGACTATACTGAGCGGCTGGCCAGGGGAACAATGCCTGCTGTGCGGGGCAGCACTTCACGCAGGCAGGCGGGAGGCAGGCGGGAGGCCGGCAGACGCTGGTTCTGTGCCGGCAGACGCTGGTTCTGTGCTGGGTGATTTTGATGAGCCCAGGGAAGCTTTCTGGAGGGCCTGAGTGTTGAACAAGATGCTGCTGGGGACTGGGAGTCACAGACACCCCACGGGCGGGCTCTCTTTCCCAGCTTCTCCTGTTTCAGGGCCCCGTGTCAGTCATCGGCACTGGTTCCAGCCGGTGGTTCCTGGCTGAGTGGTCTCTCCCTTTGGGGGGAGCCTTATAGGCCACTCGTGCCTTTAGGGATGCGTTGGAAAGTGGAAGCAAGAGTAGATGCTGGCAGAGTCAGAGCTGAGAGACAGAGGAGCGGGGGTGGGGGGTGGTGGGGGGAGTGAGTGCTGAGAGAGGCTGCAGCACTTTTTTCCTCACTGTCATGTCACCCCTCATCCTCCCAGAAGTCAGATGCCTTCAACAGCCCAGTCCCTCAGAGCAGCCTCTGGTGGGGCTCCTTTGGGCTTGACCACAGGACCTCACTGCCCTCCCAGAGGCACCCCCAGGGGCCATCTATCCCCGCCCCCCGCCCTCTTCAGATGGGAGCACACAGATCCACCTAAACAGAAGGTTCTCAAACTGTGGTTTCTACTGACACTCGCCTCGAGCCTCCGCTGTGCCCTAGCAGTAAGATCGTATCGAGTGAAACAGAATTGAGCTCTCCCCACAACTCATGGTTGTTAATACTGACTTGGTGTCACACACAAATACAAACGACAGCTGACAGACACATAGAAACAAACCTGTTTCTAAAACTGCAGAAACTGTGAGTTGCTGAAGGGAGCCCGGGAGGGTGTGCCTCTGAGCAGATGTGGCTCTCCAGCCCCCACCCACCCGCCTGCCCTGCCTTCAGCGTGGACTGGGGAATATCACCGCTTGGGGTTGGGTGCGTACATGTCTCATCCCTCCAAGCCTTGCATGTCTCCAGGCCGCACTGTAGACACGTGCGACTGAGATGCAGGGAAGTTATTTTTGGACAAGGAAGGGGCAGCTGTGGCCGGGGAGGCAGAGACAGAGAGAGGCCCCAGGAGCCACGAGGCAGGCGGGGGAAAGGAGAGACTGCGCAGTCTCGCCAAGGGACAGCGCAGTTCTTCTCTGACGTCAGTCAGCACGCATTTTTAAGGAGCTTCCTGAGCCGAACAGGATGCCAGGTGCTGGAGCTCTATGCAATGCTCCCCATTGAAAACATCTGATCAGACATGAATTTTTTAACCAATATGACTTTCAAGTACCTTCTATTTCAGAATCACATTCACCTACAAACATATGCAATGGCCCATCGCCACACTTATTTGTTGTAAATAGCAACGTCACATGGGCCACGTGTAAGCTGCCTGCACGGCCTTCCCGGAAAAGACGCCGAGGACTGGCATAGCATGCTTGTCATTCTCCTGGCACTTCCTGGGCCTCTGCTGACTAGACCTAGCAGCTATGGAGACAGAGATGGAGAATGTAGGGGAAGGGACATGAAATGGAAAGGGGATGGGAAAGGCATTTGATAAGTTTTGCAATTTATCAAAACACAAATTATGGGGGAGGCACTTTACAATGTATCCAAATCTGAGCTCAAGCACTTCAGTTTTAAAAACATTTTTTACCTCATTCAATTATTAAAAACACTGTAAAGAAGACCCGCTGTCCAAATTTTACAGTTAAAGAAATGAAAATTCAGAGCACTTAAGTTGCCCAAGTTTTCACACCTATGATGTAAAAATCTTACTGCCTGGCTAATGTTCTTTATACAAACCAAGTTGTTCTTTATAAGTGTTTACTATGAACAGAGCTACCATGCCAAACATTTAAATTCAATCCTAACAGTTGCCCTGTGAAATCAGCACTACCCATTTAAAATTATATATATAATTGATTTCTAAAGAGAGAGGAAGGCAGAGGGAGGAAACATTGATGTGAGAGCAAAACACTAATCGGCTGCCTCTTGCATGCCCCCTACTGGGATCAAGCCCACAACTGCAACCGAGACATGTGCCCTGACCAAGAATCAAATTGGCAACCTTTGGTGCTCGGCCGACGCCCAACCAGCTGAGCCTCTGGGCCAGGGCAGCACTGCTCTTCTTTTCATTTTCCTGACAAGGAAGCCCGGGGCCTGGAGTCAGGCAACCTGCTGGGCCCTGACCCCACCCCACACACCTCTCCCAGGAGCTGGAGTCCCTCCGGTTGCAGGGCCGTGATGACAGAACTCAATCTGGCGCCCCATGATGGAACTCATCCCTGGGACCCCCACCCTGGAGCGACTGGGGGGGGGGAAGGGGTCCCAGGCGTGGCTGTTAGTTCCACTGATCCAATCCCCTTCTGTTCTCGAGAACATGCATCACATGTTTGAATCAATGATCTACTGACTTAGTTTCCAGATAGAGTTGGCGGCAGTCTCTACGGCTGCGACCTCCTGTGATGCCCGCCTGCTGGGCCACCAGGGGCCTCGATTCCTGATGCCGCTCTCTGCACCCAGCCTCTGCCTCTTGGCTGTGAATTGTATTTGATTAGGGAGAAGCTTTCTCTGCAAGCGTCTCTTTAAGACACTCCCTAACTCCCACACTCGCTGAGACGTCTCACACGTTCATTCCCAAGCTGTGCTGGTGAGCAGGCTTCCTGCTCTCAGGATTGTGTGAGGAGAGTCACTGGCTGCCCTTCCCCTTGAAAGGGGACCCTGAGCTTCACAGCCTGGGGAGGTATTGATGTTCCTTTAAACTTGATTGTGAGCTCGTGTTTTTCAAGATAAAGGTATTTCATTGCCTTGGAACCCACCTCCTGCCTTTTTGAGACTCTAGCAATGGTTCTGTGAGCCGTCAGCAACCCTATCCCCTTGAACTGGGGTGCTGGCATCTGCCAGTGGCTAGCAGTACTTCTTTCTAGGGGAGCTGACTGAGAAAACAGCAAAAGGAGTGTTTTGGAGAAGAAAAGGCAGAAGAAAATGAAACAGCTTGGAAGGAAGCCTGCTCCTGTGTGCTTCTCCCGTCCTCCACAGAAGCTGCGGGCCATTCTCAGCTGTGCAGGCAGGTGGGTGCCACGGAGCCGGAGGCAGGCAAGGCATGGCCGAGGCGAAGCAAAGGGCAGTGCGTGGGTCCCAGCAGTGCCAAGTCGGAGCTGCGGGGGATCGGACCGGGCAGCTCACCCAGGCCAGGGCTCTCCTCGGGGTGTGGACTAGAGGTGGGACAGCACAGTGTCTTTCTTTGAAATGCTTTGCATTTTCATAGGATGGCAAGGCAGAAGGGATTGTGTTAGGCACCACGCACTGCCTGGTTCTTTAGCGCCTGAAGCCGGCCCTCTGCTTCGGCCCCTCACAGTTCCCTCGCCTCCGTCTCTGCCTCATCTACAGTCTTCTCATTCCTCTGGGCACGTGCATGCTGTTCTAAGTCGGGAAGAGAAGAGCACCTGGCGCTCCAACCACTGCTCTCGGTCAATGTGCGGCACGAGGGGGAGACAGATGTTCCCAGAGGCCATTGAGGAAGGGTCTTGGGGTCGTGCGGTCCTGCTCTCCTGGCTCAGGAGGGGTCTCAAGCAGATAGCCCTGAGTCTGATGGTGGATTTGACCAAGCCAGGGCCTCTCGCTTCAGCGGGCTTCTCCTGGGTCAGAGGTCACGTGAACTGTCGTGGCCAGGACGCCTTTTTTTGTTTGGGCTTCAGCCACGGCAGACGTGGGGCCACTGCCTTACTGGGGCACACGCTGCGGTGGCTGGAGGGGAGTGGCGTTCCGGCTGTCATGCTGAGTTGCACCCTCCTGGCGGCATCCTGCTTCTCACCGCAGAGGCAGGGACATGGTGGTGGGTGGGAGCCTGGCATCTTCTGGGGCACCGGGCGGGCAGGTGACTTCCACCTTCTCATCAGCTCAGCTCTTCTCCAGGCCAGAGAAGCGTGTCTCGCAGCCGGCAGAGCGGAGCAGCGTCCTGGCCATGCCCTCCATCGCGCTGGGCCGGGCTGTGGGTCTCCCCAGCCCTCCTGCGCTCCCTCAGATCAGCCTCTGAGCCCGCTGTGGAAGGGGGAGAATTTCCAAAGCCAACCACTCTACCACAATGATAACCATTTTCTATAAATGCACCTCATTTCTTCTCACATTGCCATTCCCACTTGATTGCCAAAAACGTACAGACTTCTCAGTCATTTCCGTTTTAAACTCAGCTAAAGGCAGCGTTTCCTCTGTTCCCCTTCACCCAGCGTGCTTTTCAGGCCAGGAGAGGATGTGTGAGGACATGGGACATGTTCTAAGTCTGCCCCATGTCTTCACACATTCGATTTCCAATCTTCTTGTCTGGGGTCCAGGAAACAGACCTCCCACACGGGTCCCTGTGCCGTCTCTCATGCCCTCCGTCCACCAAGCATGACACGTACTTCCGGGGCTTGCCCAACTCCAGCAAAAATCTCTTTCCCTGTTGGAATCCCCAACGACTCTAGAAGCTGCATCTGCCACTCTCCACCCCCCAGCAGGACAGGCTCCTTCCGGGGACCTGCCACGCGCAAGCACATCCTTTCCTGCTCGGAAGCCCCTGTCCTGACCAGGGAGCCCTTCGGCATCTGGTTTGCAGATGAGGTGCCCGGCTCTCCTATTCTCTCTTCACTCTCTCTAACTGCATGCTTAGGCCCTGCAGGTAATTAGCCTTTGGTTTTCCAAAATACTTTTCTAACAAATCAAACACCATGACTTCTTTTTTGTTAATCCTCACCCGAGGATACTTTTCCATTGGTTTTAGGGAGAGTGGAAGGGAGAGGGAGAGACAGAGAGAAACATCCATGTGAGAGAAACATATCGATGGGTTGCCTCCTGCACAAGTTCGGACCAGGGCCCTGGCCAGGGAGGAGCTTGCAACCGAGGTACGTGCCCTTGACTGGAATCGAACCTGGGACCCTTCGGTCTGCAGGCCAATGCTCTATCCCAGGGGTGGGCAAACTTTTTGACTCGAGGGCCACAATGGGTTCTTAAACTGGACCGGAGGGCCGGAACAAAAGCATGGATGGAGTGTTTGTGTTAACTAATATAAATTCAAAGTAAATATCATTACATAAAAGGGTACTGCCTTTTTTTTTTTTTAGTTTTATTCATTTCAAACGGGCCGGATCCGGCCCGTGGGCCATAGTTTGCCCACGGCTGCTCTATCCACTGAGCCAAACTGGCCAGGGCCAAACACTATGACTGCTAAGAACATTTTTCTGCAATGACTGTCCCCTGGGCCCATGAATACCACCAAGAGCTCAGAGCTCTACCCCCCAGCACTGCTTCCACCCTGCCCCATTGCACCCGGAGCCCAGGAGGTCGCAGCCAATTCCCTCAAACCCGGTCAGTCCGGTGTGGGATTCATGTGCTGGGCACCAGCAAAGCTCTGGGCAGTCTATGGGGCTTCTTCCTGGAATGCTGATTAATTTCAAGCTTAGATCGGAAAAGCGTTTTTACATTAAATAAACATGCCTACATTATGTGCTCAGATGCAAAATCCACACGTATTTATAGGACAAAACAGAACACTTGAAGGAAATTCTAAGCATGGTGGGCTACTTGAGGCGATGTCCGCACATCCTAAGAGTGTACACCATTGTCCTCTGCTATAGCCCTCTGTGGGAAAGCCTGCGACACACTGATGGACAGTCCAAGGGCCTTGGCCAGGTTTCAGCGCCCTCGTAGCTCCAACCTCCTCCTGCTCACCCAGAGCAGCTGCTGAGTGCAGCCCCTGTGCTCCCCAGCACTCCTGAAACCGTGGCTCTAACAAATCTTTGAGATCCTGGCCAACCGTCTCCCCAAAGCATTCCTGACCTCTGCCCAGAATCAATCATGCCTTCCTCTGGGCTTCATAACTTCCTTCAGTAAAGCAGCCCCACAGCACAGCCATCTTACAGACTCGCTGTGCCTCTCTCTGGGTTCCAGCCCTCTGGAGAGGGGCCATATCGTATTCCTTTTTGTCATTCCAGAGCCTAGCACAGTGCCTGGCAGGCAGGGGCCACAGTGTTTGTTGGATGCAATGGGGACAGTGTGGACACTTGCAATGCCAACACCTGGGGTCAGTGTCCCTGTTTGGGAGGAAGCAAACATAGGATGAGGGTGAAAATGGTACCAGGCTGGAGGTCCTTGAGAAGTTTTCTCATTCATTCATTCATTCATTCATTCATTTGTTGTTTATCCTTCCATCAAACACTGCTGCAGATAATATGCTGGTTACTGGGATACAAAAATAAGAGCCAGGCCCTGACCTTGGTTTCTTATAGTCCATGAGAGAAAGATGTCAACAGACACAAAATAAATGCCCTAAGAGTCGATTTTCGAAGAGCTCTCTAGCCTGAGGAGCGTGGGTGCGTGGACAGGCACCCTGTGGCTCGTGGATACTGTTTAGACCTCTCGTTGTGCCTTAATGCTCCTTTAGACTGAGATTTTAGAATAAAACTCGCACTCATTTCTTTTGGGCCAGGCACGGTGCTGAGCTTTGAACACAGTTTAACTCCTTCAATCTTCATAATGGGCCTGAGGTGGAATGTTATTGCCTCTCTTTCCCACAAAGGGACACTGGGCGCAATGGCCTTTAGCAGTGTCTGGCACAAGAGCATCTGTAAAATGGGGTCCATTTGACCCACAGCCCATGGTCCCGAATCCTCAAAACTGCCTCAGGAAGAGAACCATCCTCGGCGTGTGAAGAGGTGAAGAGCTTCACTTGTGGGTGTGTGTGTGTCCAGCAGGAAGGAAAACAGCGGGAGGAGGGACAGAGCCCATTAGACTTCGGGTGACATCTAAAGGGGAGAGATGGGTACATCGAGGTCCCTGCGCAAAAACTCTGAGGCGCCCAGATCCCAGGTCATCATGCCCACGTGTCTGCCAGTTTGACTGCCGCCTCCGCTTCTCTGTGGGCTTGAGAGTATAGATAAACACACACAGATACGGAAATGAGTGCCCAAAGGGAGGGCCTGTGGCAGGTTTAGGGGTCAGGGACGGAAGGAGAAACTAGGGAGTGAGGTGAACTCAGTAGCGACGAGGGAAACCTTGGCGATGCAGTGGGATGCGGCTCCAGCAGGAAGGAAAGCAGCGGGAGGAGGGAAGCGAGGCCGGTCTGGCCGCCACAGGCCCTCGTGGCTCCGAGGCCATGCCTGCTCTGCTCCTGGCTCCCCAGGGGCACCTGGACTGCATAGAAAACCCTGGGCATAAAGGCTACTGAGGAAGTAATTGTAAGCACAGTTTCAATCGCCACCGTAGAGGCCCAGGAGCGTGGTCATCGGCTGCTGTGGCAGCTGTCAGCACAGTCCCCTCCCACCAACATTACCGAATGCCGACCCAGTGCCAGGCGCTGGGGGAGGCTGGGGGCCCAGAAGCAGTGAGACTGGGTCCCTGTCTGAGGTGCTGTCATCCACAAGATGACACAAGAATGCAGTGTCCTCTGCCCAGTGCCCGCCCAGTCACAGAGGGCGCCGGGCACCGCGGGTGGGGCGGGAGAGGGGCCCAGGGTGTTGCTAGTCAGTCCCAGGAAGGACCAGGGGCTCTCGCCCTGGCCCAGGGCCACCCTCCACTTCTATCTCAGATTCTTCAGATCCATCATCAATACGT
The DNA here is from genome assembly GCF_000147115.1 of Myotis lucifugus. Classification (NCBI taxonomy): domain Eukaryota; kingdom Metazoa; phylum Chordata; class Mammalia; order Chiroptera; family Vespertilionidae; genus Myotis; species Myotis lucifugus. Next base: position 395,058 of record NW_005871532.1, read on the forward strand.
CCCTCCTCCTCTCCGGGACAGGGCCTCTTTCCCAGCACTCTCACGCTCACCGCTGTCACGGGACATTAGCAAACGCCAGCTTGTCGATAATCGCATTTTATTTCAACTCTCCTGCCTGGTCGGATTTCAGTGGTTCTCAACCTGTGGGTCTCGACCCCTTTGGTGGTTGAACGACCCTTTCACAGGGGTCGCCTAAGACCATCCTGCATATCAGATATTTACATTACAATTCACAACAGTAGCAACATTACAGTTATGAAGTAGCAACGAAAATAATTTTATGGTTGGGTCACAACATGAGGAACTGTATTTAAAGGGCCAGAAGGTTGAGAACCACTGGATTAGATGGTTTTCAATCACATGTGTTTGCACTGGGTGGTGGAGGGCCACATGGCTGCCCACAGCTCCCCTGGTGTCACCCTGCGGGCCACCTTTCCATGGGCTCATCTCCGCTCCACCTGTGACACCAGCAGACTCTGCCCACAGCCTGCCCACTGCGGCCTCTGCCCACAGCCTGCCCACTGTGGCCTCTGCCCACAGCCTGCCCACTGTGGCCTCCGCCCACAGCCTGCCCACAGCCTGCCCACTGTGGCCTCTGCAGGCATGGGGGAAGGACAGGCTCTGAGGGGAGGGGTGTAGACCAGGGTAAGAGGTGGGCCAGGTGAGAGGTGGGCCAGGTGAGAGGTGGCCAGGTGAGAGGTGGTTAGACGCGTGAGCCAGGGTGGAAGTGCCTCTGGCACCTGAGTCAGGTGGGCATTGACACTAGGCTATGCCAGGACCCTGAGAAAGGACCCAGCCAGCCCCAGCCCAGCCCCAGCCCAGCCCCAGCCCAGCCCTGGGTTCTTCCAAGGCCTGCTGTCCACAAGCCTCGGAAGCCACTGGCTGGCCGGATGCACAGGAACAGCCCGCGGCCTCCCGGGTGGCCCTTACCTCTGGCTCTGTGGTCTTCCTCCTTGGGGCACTTACCCCCTTCCCACCACTTGCGCTTCAGAATCTCCAGGCGGTTGTTTTCCTGCAGCTGGAGGATGGCCAGGTCGAACTCGTCCCGGAAGGCTGAGCCTGCGGCACAGAGAGCCGGGCAGGGTGTGAGTCCTCTCCCGGCACCTGCTCCCTTCCAGGAGCCTCTGGCCGATCCCCGCTTCCCTGGGGGTGGGGGCCCTGCAGCCGCTGCTCTTGGTGCTACCAGGGGACCTGGAGGAGAAGAAGAGCTCGGCCTCACGCAGGAATTTCTGCTTTCCTTGTCCGGGACCCCTGTCCAGGACCCAGTGTGGGTGAAGGGACAGCGTCCCAGGCAGCGTGGCACCTGCTCCCACCCACGGGCCCCTGTGGTCCAGGACACACTCAGGCAGGAAGCTGCTTGCAAAGCCTCCATCTGCATCCCAGGTTTGAGGCCAAGGAGGAGAATCTGTGATGTCACCTCTCAGGTGGGCAGCTGTCTATTTTCTACTTTATTTAAATAATCTCTGGGCATTTATAGCTCTTTCTACATTACAGCTAACAACCCTGTACCCTGAGCAGCCACCGATGAATGAGAGGCACCCAGTGGGGTCGAAGCGCCTCTTCTCCATCCGACGAGAATCCAGTACCGGCACCCACACCCTCACATAGGCACCGAGTGGCCAGGCCCACTGGCTGGCCCACACCCTGTCACACTGCTCCTCCCTCCCTCCCCACTCAGAAGGCTTCTGTTCAGTACAATTCTTTTAAAAATGTTCTGGACCATATTGGTTAAGGAGCGATGAGTCTAGATTTAGATTTAATCACAAAGACAGGCTTACATGAAGCCGTGGAAGGCTCAATGCCTGGCACAGGCTGAGGCCTGATATCATTAAGAAAAAACTGCCAAGCCCCGGCCGGTTTGTCTCGGTGGATAGAGTGTCGGCCTAAAGACTGAAGGGTTCTGGGTTCGATTCTGGTCAAGGGTATATGCCTGGGTTGCAGACTTGATCCCCAGTGGTGGGTGTGCAGGAAGCAGCTGATCAATGATTCCCTCTCATCACTGATGTTTCTCTCCCTCTTCTTTCCGCTTTGAACTAAACAAACAACAACAAAAAATACTGCCAAGAGGCTGGAAATCCACTGAGCTGCCCAGTGTCCTTGCCCAGCTCCGTGGAGGCCTGAGTGGACAGCTACCCCGGGGGAGACTATGGTGGAAAATTCAGGCAGAAGGTTGGGACAAGTAGACCAGTGCTCTCAAACTTCAATGTGCACAGGGATTACTGGGGGCCTGGCTAGCTGCAGACTCTGATTCAGGGGGGTCTGCATTTTTAGGGAGCTCCATGGTGATACCCTGCTGCTGAGCCAGGGGCTGCACTTTGACAGGCAAGGACAGCCTAGGACCCCACAAATGAAGGAACCTGCCCCACTGCAGCTCAGCCTGGGCTGGGCGTGCAAGCCCCAGGCCGCAGCCTCAGGCACCTGTGTGGCTGCGGGTGCCCAGCAGCATGCCTCCCGCCTGCAGGAAGAGCCCCTGGGACTAATGGACGTGGCGGCCGGTGGACAAATGAGCAGCCCAGGTTTGAAGGCAACTGTCCAGCCCAGTGAGGTGCTTCAAGCCATTTTCAAGGCATTTTCAGCCGAACCTCAGCAGCACACGGGGTCCCCTGGAAGGACACTCCACTTGCTCCTTCTGCCCACTTAGCCCTGCACCACCTGATTAGCTTTCCATTGCACCCCTTGCTGTGTCTCCTGATTCCCGGTCCCACCACATCACGTAGGCTACAGCTATGCCTGATCTCCCGCTGAAGCATGACACACATGCTTGTCTCCTGGACGTCACCTCAGCTGGACCGAAATTCCGCCACAACAGCCGGAACTGAGAACCTAGACTAGCCCACAGCTCACCTTCCCGCCTCCCCCTCCTTCCCACTGGGCGGGGCCCCTGGCAACATGGTCTAGGCCCACCCAGCTCGCTCCTCTACTTGCTCTGGGACCTCTGACGAGCAGCTTGTCAGCTCTAAGTGTCAGTCCTTCCCTCTGGAACGGGAAGGATCACATCTACTGCCAAAGCGGGAAGATTCAATAAGATGGCACGTGTGCGAAAGCTCCTGTCAGACGCAGGACACAGGCACTTCCCTCCCTGCTTCCTTGGTCACCGACGGACATTTCTAGAATCCGTCTGCCTTATGCCAACTCTCCACCTGTTTGTTCCATGAAACTTTTTAAGCATTTGACACTTGAGCTAAAAACTGTTTCCCTGCTGAAGTATTATCAAGGCGCACCTCAGGTTCATTTCGTGGTTCACTACAGGATCTTGAAACAAAATGTCAGCCAAGAAATTTCTCCAAGGGCCTACCCTCTGTGATGTCAATGGGCATCACTATGCACGCACATGTGAGGGTGTGCAGGTGTGTGAGTGCCCTGAGCGAGGCCCCAGGTTACAGAACTGCTGGAGTCAGAATGTACAGAGTTCAAGGATGAAACATATTATTACCTGTGTCCTTTGGCTTGGTTTCTGATCAGTCTTTAAAAGGTTATCTGCTTTTATCAAAAAACAGAGGACTATGGACGAGGGGAGGGCACCAATGACCCCCTGCAGGCTAGTTGTGGGCCCTGTGGTAGGCACCTGATCGATGATCAGATATAACCCTCGCAAGAACTCTACAAGGTGGGCACGAGAAGCCTAATTTTCCAACTGGGAAAACTGACCCAGAGAAGTTAAATGACCGAAACAAGGCCCCTCAGGCAGCAAGCAGGGCATCCCCAGGCCAGCCTGACTCCAGCTCATGCTCTTCTCACTTCCCAGGGCTACCTGGAGCCTATAGCTTATAGAGACCCAGTGGGGAGTTGGGCGGGGGGGGGGGTGAGGTGCCAGCAAAGATGCACATGCTGTATGTCAAGTTCCCCACATGGTCTGATGGCCTCAGTTCCCACTTCTTCCCTGTGGTCTTGTACAAGGACAGGTCAGACAAGGTCAGCCCTACACAGCGTGGCTCTCGGTTGCATGTGGAGGAGGGTATGCACCGAAATCACCTGGGAAACATGTCAGATGCTCCACAATCACAACCAGCAGCTCAAAGGCTTCCCTGCAACTCTGGTAGAGGTAGAGGAACGGTCAAAGCACAAGCATCCTTTAGAAGCCACCTTCTGGAAGCCAAACCTCTCTATCTCCTACACCAGCCAGATGGCATGCGGTCTGCAAACTGGACGCTGACTCGGACGCTGACTCGGAGGAGGTGCATCCGTGAGAACACATGTGACTTGAAAGCCATCTCATCAAACCGTGTCAGTCTTCTTCTGTAATAAAACTTTCACCAGGGACACTAATAGCAAAATGAATTCATTTGGGTTTTACCATCTTCTCCTTCTCCTTCCCACTACTAGATGTCAATCAATAGAGAAACAGCCAAAGGGCAGGAGAGCGGAAAGCAGAGGCTGAAAGAATCTACCCAGGGCACCAACATGCCATGTAATAATTCATTCATTCATTGCCTGGCTGGTGTGGCTCGGTGGTTGAGCGTTGACCTATGAACAAGAAGGTCATGGTTCGATGCTTGGTCAGGGCACATGCCCGGGTTGTGGGCTCCATCCTCAATGTGGGGTGTGCAGGAGGGAGCCGATCCATGATTCTCTCTCATCATTGATGTTTCTATCTCTCTCTCCCTCTCCCTTTCTCTCTGAAATCATTAAAAAGATATCTACACTAATAAAAGAAAAACATGGTAATTAGCGTACGACCGCTACCCTTCCCATTGGCTAATCAGCATATCCTTATGCAAATTAACTGTCAGCCAAGATGGCGGCCGGCAGCCATGCACTGAAGCGAGCAGGGAGGCTTGCTTGCTCCAGTGACTGCGGACTCCAACATTCCCCGCCTGACTTGCCGGCCTCTCAGCTGCAACTCTAAGCAACTATGTTGAAATATAGAAGCTAAACAAAACCCTAGAAACTGGCTTTCAGTCAGCCGGGCTTCAGCCAGCCGGACCACAACATTGTATCAAATACAGAAGGTAAAGGCCAGAAACCTGCTTTCAGCAGCGAGGCCTCAGAGCTAAAGCTGGCCCAGAATAAAACAAAAGAAAAGAAAAAAGGAGCGGTTGGGAGCTTCAGTCACCCGCCAGCCTGAAAACGGCCCTCAGCCCCTCACCCAGACTGGCCAGGCACCCCAGTGGGGACCCCCACCCTGATCCAGGACACCCTTCAGGGCAAACCAGCCGGCCCCCACCCATGCACCAGGCTTCTATCCTATATAGTAAAAGGGTAATATGCCTCCCCGCACCGGGATCAGCGTGACAGGGGGCAGCACCCAAACCCCCTGATCGCCCTGCGGCTCTGTGTGTGACAGGGGGCAGGGCCACAACCTCCCCATCCGCCCTGCTCTGTTCGTGACAGGAGAAGGCGCCCCAACACCCTGATCAGCCCTGCTCTGTGCCTGATAGGGGGGAGCTCCCCAACCCCCTGATCGCCCTGTGGCTCTGTGTGTGACAGGGGGTGGGGCCACAATCTCCCTATCTGCCCTGCTCTGTTCGTGACAGGGTGCGGTGCACCAACCCCCTGATTGGCCCTGCTCTGTGTGTGACAGGGTGCGGCGCCCCCCCACCCCACCCCCCACGGGCCCTGCTCTGTGTGTGACAGGGTAGAGCCATAACCTCTCCATCGGCCCTGCCCTGAGTGTGACAGGGTGCAGCGCCCCAACCCCCTGATCTGCCCTGCTCTGTGTGTGATAGAGGGTGGCGCCCCAATCCCTCTCCACGGGCCTTGCTCTGTGTGTGACAGGGTAGAGCCATAACCTCCCCATTGGCCCTGCCCTGAGTGTGACAGGGTGCAGCGCCCCAACCCCCTGATCTGCCCTGCTCTGTGTGTGACAGGGGGCGGTGCCCCCAACTCCCCTATTGGCCCTACTCTGTGAGTGACAGGGGGGAGCTCCTCAACCCCCTGAGTGGCCCTGCTCTGTGCATGACAGGGGGGAGCTCCTCAACCCCCTGATGGGCCCTGCTCTGTGAGTGACAGGGGGCAGTGCCCCAACCCCCTGATCGGCCCTGCTCTGTGCGTGACAGGGGGTGGCGCCGCAACCTCCCCATCGACCCTGCCTTGAGTGTGACAGGGGGCGGTGCCCCAACCCCCCAATCGGCCCTACCCTGAGCGTGACTGAGGGTGGCATCGCAACCTCCCGATCCGCCCTGCTCTGTGCATGACAGGGGGCGGCGCCCCAACTCCCCAATCGGCCCTGCTCTGAGCCTGACCAGGGGCTGCACCTAGGGATTGGGCGTGCCCTCTGCCACCCGGGAGCAGGCCTAAGCCAGCAGGTCGTTATCTCCCGAGGGGTCCCAGACTGCGAGAGGGCACAGGCCGGGCTGGGGGACCCCCCCCCCCAGTGCACAAATTTTTGTGCACCGGGCCTCTAGTTAAAATAATAATTAATGACTTCATACCTAATCAAGTGGCCCTCCAATTATTAAGGATTGAGAACTGCTTCCCTGATTAGTGGGAGCATGTGATTTGCTCCTTTTAAGCTCTCAACAATGCCCCCCACCCCAATGTCATGGCTACACTGGTCTTAGAAACGGGCTGTGACTCCAGGGTGCCCTGTGGTCTAGTGCTCTGCCTGCCTGGCTGAGGCGCCCTGAGGCTGGGGCTCTGCGTACCGACAGGCATGCCGATGCCGTAGCCCTTGGTGTCCAGCAGGCCTCCGACCTGCGTGAGGTTGCAGTTCCGCTGCCGGTGGTACTCGTTCATGGTGGACTCCAGGAGGAAGGCGTAGTTGGAGTTCAGCACCCTGGCAACCCCCTCCTCCGTGCTCTTCACGAACACGCTCGGCTGCTTGGAGTACATGTAATTCCACATGCGCTGGTAGGTCTGGTAGCGGGAGTTCTGGGAAAGGGCACACAGAAGCAGGAGGAGGAAGAGAAAAGGAAATGTTAGTTTAAAAAGAGAGAGAGAGAGCCCTGGCTGGTTTGGCTCAGTGGATAGAGCATCGGCCTGCGGGCTGAAGGGTCCTGGGTTCGATTCCGATCAAGGGCATGGACCTTGGTTGCAGGCTCCTCCCTGGCTGTGGTTGGGGTGTGTGGGGGAGGTAACCAATCCATGTGTCTCTGTCTCTCCCCCTCCCTTCCATTCTCTCTAAAAATCAAAGGAAAAATATCCTTGTGTGAGGATTAACCAAACACAAAAAGGGGGGCGGGATCACAGTGGACCTTACAATTCTGGCCCTCCTGCTCCTCAATCCCCTCATCCTATCCCATGGCCCTTCCTGTCCCATCACCTCTCAACGCCTGATGGCGGGAGGTGGATGGGGCCCTGACGCCTTTCACAGAAGGAGAAGGAAGACACAGGTCCGCAGGCTGTGGCCTCTGCCTGGAGGCTGGGTGCCTGGTTTGGCCTCGTCTGCCAAGAGGCTGTGGCCAGGCCCATCTGATGGTGCAAATGGGAACCTGGGGGGTGTCCTTCCTCGGCCTTCAGGCTGGGGCAGTGGCCCCAGCTCCAGCCGGGACTTGTACAGAGATGCCGCCTTCAGGCCAGCGCCGGTTCTTTCCCAGCAGCCCTCAGCCAGTTACCAGTCCAGTAACAACAGGTAATAACGGGACAGAGGGAGTCTGGGTCTCGCCAAACCCTTGTTTGCACGATGTCATCACTGACCCTGTATTCACAGGCTCCAAGACTCGCAGGGAAACAGAGACTGAGGCCTGGACTTGTTCATGAAAATGAACGTGGCTGGTTCCACCATTAACTCTGGAGACCCTGCTTCCCTGGGGTCCTGAGCCTGTGGGAACCCGCCCTCCGTCTGCCGTGCAGCTCACCCTGTGGCAGGGCCTCCGGGGCCTCGCAAGAGAACCCCAAGAAGCCACTAGGGTTCTGATCTGACCCAGTCTGGGATCAATAAAACCAGTGCATTTAATCTAGAGTTCCTTACACTCCAGTCATTTGCATATTATTCTAATCTTGCTTTGTCTAAGTGACCTATAAAATTAAAGTAACTTAGAGAATATTTAAATATATGCATTAGCCTCATCCTATGCAGCAATATAAATAAAAGTACAGATTAGATTCACTGCATATACATTTCTAACACTCATTTAAAAAGAAATAGGAAACTACTGCGATTAAAAAAATAGTTCTGCCAAATAGTACCTAAAATAATCTCAACTACCACATGTGTCCACGTGCCGCACTGGGGACAGGCGGACACTAACCCCAAGTCTCAGGGGCATTTTGTGGAGCAGGAGGAACACGAATCTCATGTGAACCCCAAAGCAGGTGCTCCAAAGAGATCTGGATGAGGAGAGAGGTCCCAGTCTCAGGGACAGACGTCTCCCCCGTGTGCTGCCCGACCCCCATGTTGGTGTGAGACCAAGTGGCTTTACTTGGAAGAAGGTCATGCTGGAGCCGCCATGGATGGTGCCGTACTCGATGGTGGTCTGGTCGGCCAGGTCGTCCACCGACTCAATGGGCACGTCCATGCGCTGCACCGTCAGGAAGGCGGCCAGGTTGGCCGTGTAGGACGAGATGATGATCAGCGTGAATGCCCACCTGCACAGGAAGAGACCAGACGCCGTCGTCACCGGGCATGCCCAGGAGCCCTGGCCCACCTGGCCCTGCTGCAGTGGGGGAGGGAGCAGGTGGGTGAGGCTGCCTGGAAGGAGACAGGGTCTTCCTTGTTTCCTACCGGAAAGGATGGGGTTGTTGCTCGATGGGGGGTTGCATGCAGGCAGTGTGGGAGATGGAAAGGAATGGGCGTGGGGTGAGTGGGGGCGAAGGCTCTGAGGTTCTGCTCAGAGCTGGACTGTCTCCTCAGGATGCAGCCAACCTTCAGGGGAGCAATGCTGTGTGCGAGGACCGCCCCACACACTCGCATGGCTCCAGGGGTGGCCCCTCACCCTGGCTTTACAGCAAAGGACCTGAGGCTCAGAGGGCAAAGAACCCCCCAGTATCACACGGATAAATCTGTGTTTAGAAGCCAGTTCTACGGATTCTCACAGCAGAAACTCCTCGAGACTGTTGACAAGCGCCTTAGGATGCTCAGAGGCTGCAGTTGGGACACACGTGCTCATGTGATGCCGAAGGAGAAGCCGCTTTACTGGGCGGATGGAGCCAATTTAAAATCACAGTAAGTGTGCCACGCAGGCAGCATACATACGAAAGCCCTTAAAACCATGTGCTCACTGCAGGAGGTGGACGAGCAGGATGGCTCTCACCCTACTCATCTGCTTCCTGGGCTCCAGGGTATACCTCAGAGCGCTTGCGGCTGGATAACCACACGTTCCGACTCAGGGGAGTCTGAGTCCATGAGGCCTCACACTCTGTGAAGACGGTGCCAGCGAAGGTGTGGGGCTGCCCCGAATGCAGCGGCGGCGGCTCCCAGGTGGCTCTGCCACAAAACACCAGGGCTCTGCGGGCCGCCCCCCCAGGAGGAGACGGGGCGACCTGATGGGGCATCCATATGCCCATCACCAGACGCGTGTGCCAGACCCCAGGGAGGTGATGGGTTCAGTCGTGGCACTGTCCTGTCCACTGTGAGGCCTGGGGGTGGGGGTGGGGGTGTGCGTGTCCCCGGAATTGCTCGCATGTCTAGCAGGTGGTGCTAGTGCCCGCTGGGCCTTGAGATCTGGAGATCAGATGCGGAGTTGGGGACGGAGAGCCTGTCCACACCAGCTGAGGGTGGGGTGTGAAGAAGTGAGGTGCGGGACGGACACCGCTGGCTGCCCTCCCTGGGTGTGACTGTAAGGGCAGGTGTGCCCCACAGCCCAGACCTGCTCTCGGTTCCTGCCGCAGCTCTAACACTCCCTGGAAGTCATTTCTCATGCCCACGCCCCAGGGGAAGCTGGGTGGTGGTGAGGTGCGTGGCCCAGGTGAGGGTGACAGGTGACCATGCTCAGCGGTCTTGGCTAGGACTCTGGGGTAAGGAGCCCTGGGCGTGGACGCCACCTTGGCGTTGGCTGGGGAGGTTCCTCCGCCCTCACACTCAGCTCCAGTCCGGGGCATGTGGCTGTTTATGCCCCTGTCGCAATGGAAGGGGTCAGAGGTCAGTGCAGGCCTCGCCTCTGCTGAGAAAGCACATCCCCTACCCGCCGTCCCCCCTCTCTCCGCAGCACGTGGCCCCCGCTCCTGTCTGAAAAGGGGCCGTCAGTGGTGAAGTGGCATTCTCGTCAGTGCCATGGCACTGTCTGCCACCTGCTCTGGGCGAGGAAGCTAAGGCCGGCCTGCTTTCTGCTTCCAGTCCCCCGGCGAGCTCCCAAACCCAGCCTGAGTTAATGGCCGAGAACTCCAAGAGGCAGAGGGGGCACCACCCCCACTCGGTTTGGGGCTGGGGAGCCGCCTCTGGCACACGCTCAGAAGTGGAGTCGCTGAGCCACTGGGGCCAGGCACTTACACACGGAGGGCAGAGCGGCCGCGGGCCTAACGGCCACAGCACCCTCTGCAAGGGAGGCCCCAGGAGGCAGGGCAGACTCTGCAGCTGACTTCCCTTGTCTCCATGGCATCTGCCCGGGTCTCCTGGATGTTTAGGATGCTCTGTGACTGTCTCTTCCCTGTTCTGGGCAACGTGAAACCCAGTTCCCTATGTGGGTCCACTGGATTTCTGGCTACTGCCTGATAGGGCGCGAGCACCTCGTCCAAACGCTTTAAACCCAGTGTATTTGTCAGGAAAACAACCCCAGCCAGAAGGGGTCGCTGCCCAGCCGTTTCCCCGTCCTGTCAGCCTCTCTGACTGCAGACGACCCTGCCCGGCACGGGGTCCAGTACAGAAACGCCCCTTCCCTCTCCTGGGCCTGACACACACTGGACTGTCCTACGAGCGGTGGCAGCCCGAGGTGGGCTTCCGAGTGCGGGCGGGAGCTGGTGCTCTGCACGCTTGTCCTTCTCGGTGCACATTCCCTGTCAGCTCCTCCCATCACGTCTGAAGCAAGTCTAGTCCACATGTCACAGCACCTTCACGTTTCAAAGAGCTTCGTCCCCACTGAAGCCACTGCCCCGGGGGAGCCAGAGAGAAGGAGGAGAAGGGAGCTTCAGGGGGAGGCTGACTCCTGCTTGGGAGACCAGAGGCTGGCTGTGTGTTCCCCGAGGGCCTAACTCAGAGTGCCTACGGATTTGCACCCCCCACACTGAGGTGGACGGGCCTGGGAAGCCCCCACACCTGGTGCAGAGGGCAGGAAGCTGGTGGAGTGTTGGAGACCGGGTGTAAGCTGACATGGTCCGTGCACCTGAAGGGGCTAGCAAGGCTGGGACCCTTACCCACACAGTTTTCCCAGACTTGTTTGGATGGCGGTTATCAGTAGAATGAGAGCAACCTTTGTAAAATGAGAACAGCCTTTCATGGCTTACCAAGAAGTCTGTAACTATTTCCTGAGATTTGCTATACCGAGAATTTGTCCTTCTGCTCTGTCTCTCCCTTAGAGATTAAGAGGAACAAAGAATACATTCCTCTTGACAGACCTCCTATTCAGTGTCTTGTGTATAAAAGGCATTGCGTCGTTAATAAACTTGCTGCAGTTCCTCGATTGAGCTGTAGTCCTCTCGATCCCGCTCTCCTGTCTTTCTTTCTTTTCTCAATTCCCACCTCCCTACCTCAGCCCGGCTCAACCTGTCAGGCTGGCCCTGACAGTGGAGGGTGTGAGAGGCAGCAAGGCGGCTGGGCGAGGCTCCTCCCGCAGCGCCTCCCAGCCACAGGCTCCTGTTTGCACACATCTGCACAGGCCTTGCCGGCCAGGCCACTCAGCCTCAGGCCGTCTCCAAGGCTGAACCGCATCCTCGCCTTGCCGTGGGCCTTTCAGGCTATTTTCTCAGTCCATCTCCCTCCTGCCTTGGCTCCCTCTGTGTGCAGACCACAGGGTGAGGACAGGCAGGGGTAGGACGTCCCAAAGCACCTCACCCACTCCCCAGAGCCTCTGAGCTGGCAGGACCAGGACTCGGGCAGCTCCCCACTGGTCTGCTTTGCCAGGCAGAGGCGGCCGGCTCTCCAACGGGGGAGTGAGGTTCTGCCCTAGGCGAGCAGTGTGCACCCAGAGCAGGGCTTATCCGAGGCCGGCACCCCCACGAGGCCCTCCTCTGCCATCTTACCAGACACCGCTGACACAGCGTGTGGACAAGGCTCGCGGTGCGATGGTGGAGCCCTGCTGCATGAAGCCCCCGACCGGAAACCAGAGGCTGTTGCCCAGGGAGTACTGGTTCACCAGCAGGCTGCACCGGCCCCTCGCACAGGCATGCGGGCTGTACCACTCGTAAGGGGTCAACCTGTGGGGCAAAAGGAACGTTTACGGAGCCATGGAGGGGCAGGGGGCAGCCAGAGAGCTGGGCTCTTCTTTCTGGCCTCAGGTCTGCACTGTCACTGGGCTCCTGGCCTTGGGCAAGTCCCTTCCTTTTCTGGACTTGGATTTTCCCAACCACAACCGAGGGGCCTGGATCATGCTGGCAGTTTCTAGCTGTTTTTCTTTCATCGTAGAAACATGTTTACTTTTCAACATAAATCCTGATGCAGAAGAACTCTAATACATGAAACAGGTGAGCATGGAGCCTGCGACTGGCTGAGCGGTTCAGGCTCTGGCAGGCCTGGTGAGGCAGGCGTGTGTGTGTGTGTGTGTGTGTGTGTGTGTGTGTGTGAAAGAGAGAGAGAGAGAGAGAGAGAGAGAGAGAGAGAGAGAGAGAGAGAGAGACTGATAACCAAGCTGGAGGACCATTTCCAGCCCTTCCAGGTCACCTGAAGGCTGTGGTTGCTGATACAGGAGGCGCTCAACCAAAGGGGCAGGAAAGAATTAGGGAGCAGCAAAGCCAGGCTTCCAGGCAGCAACAGACCGTGTGGCCCGCGGAGGGGCCCAGCAGCATGCCAGCGCCCGGGGATGCCCTGCTGTCACTGACAACAGGGACCCGGCACTGGCCAGGGTTGCAGGCCCAAGGGGCAGCTGGCGCCAAGCAGCGCGCACATGGCCTTTGAAGACCACCAGGTGCTCAGAGGTCTTTCTCAGCGGGGCCCGATGACTTCCTGGACGTGGCTGTGATTTCCACTGGAGGCAGCAGAGATGGGTGACACAGGACCCCTGGGCGGTGGGGACCTGCCCCCAGCCTAGGCCCCCCATGGCTTGGGGCCCCGTCTTCTAATGGGAGAAAGCACAGCTCCCTTGGGGCCACTGAAGAGCTGGCTCTGAGGGACCCCCCCACAGCACACACACAGAGGTGGGACCTACACAGAGGCCCAGCCCTGCGGCCCAGGCGGAGCAGCTGCTGAGGGGGACAGAGCCCCTCAGCCCCGCAGGTGCCCTCTGAGCAGTCATCCTCCCTCACAAGCGCCCTCGCTGTCCTCACTGTGGGCACCGAGCTCGGGGCAGGTGCCCTCTGAGGGAGGACGAGGAGCTCCTAGCCCGGGTCCTGCTTCTGGATAGTGAAGGGCCAGGCTGGTCCATGCCTGAGCCTTAGAGAGCACACCCTCCTGCGCCCACCCCCGGGAGGCCTCAGCCTGCAGGCTCCTGGGCTCTCCTTAGGCCCAGGGCAGTCTCGGGCTTCCAGGGAGAGGGGAGGGCGGGCTCTTCCCAACCCCTGATCTGGGCCATATCTATATAGAATTGACTTCAGAAGGGAGGAAGAGGGAGAGGGAGAGATAGAAACATTAATGATGAGAGAGAATCATGGATCGGCTGCCTCCTGCACACCCCACACTGGGGATCGAGCCCATCACCAGGGCATGTGATCTGACCAGGAATTGAACCGTGACCTCCTGGTTCATAGGTCGATGCTCAACCACTGAGCCACGCCAGCCAAGCTGGACCGTATGTCTTAACGTTACTGGCAAATTCCTCTCTCCATCCTGCCTCCCTGCCATCTGCCTCCTTCATGTTCTGGTTCAACAAGGCAGCTGTGTTTTCACAGGCAGCCCTGGGCTGGGAGAGGCCAGGCCTCTGCAGAAAAGGCCTCAGTGCCTCAGCCTCCAGCCCCGTTCCTGCTGCTCACCACTCAGCACTTTGTGGCAGGTCCTGGCGAAGACTGATGCCAGCGAGTGGAGTGCACAGTGCTAATCAGAGGGATCTCCTTGCCCCTCCACCTCCTCCCCTCCTTCCTCGCAAGGCTCCTGCATGAGCAGGGGGCTGAAGACAGGGGAGCGGGCGGGGCAAGAGGCAAGGGTGCAGACGCAAGTTTGGGCAAGCTCACCTGTTCGCATTGTACACATGCGGGAATGTTGTGCCAAGGGTGGGTGGATAGTGCCAGGTCAACACCTGGGCAGAGTGGTTCGGTTCTGACTCCCGCCCGTCCCTCTAGTTTGGCCCCAAGGCCTTCTCTTCCTCCCCGCCCCTCCCAGGTAGTTTCCAGAGGTGGACACGAGGTGGCAGTGTGAGGAAAGGGACGGGAAGACTGTACCGAGCCACCAGGAAGAGGATGCAGCTGACGGCCAGGTAGGCGAGAAGCATGAAGAGCCAGACACCTGGAGAAAACGGGTCCAGGAAGGAGAAGTAGCCGGGCTTGCGTCCCTGGGGACAGAAATAAAAACAAGACTCACTGCACACATTCGATGAGAATGGCTTTGAGGCCAGGCAGTGGGGGACAGGGTCTGGTGAGAGCTGGGCTGGTCCTGCATTGCCTTGGCTTCTGGCTGACCCTGCACTCTGCCCATTGCTCCTCAGGCAGCATGGACGGGTGGAGGCAGTGCTGAGCGGTCGCTGTCCGTGGTGCTGAGCGGGACACAAGTCTTCCTCTACAGGTCACACAGTCAGACCTTCTCATATAAACCGTAAGCCAGTGCTGTGGGGCACAGATTATTATTTCCATTTTTTTAAAGTGAAGAAGCCAAAGCCCAGGGCAGTTGGGAGATGTTTCCAGATTACACAGCGAAGAAGTGAGAGCTGGGACTCAGACACACATTTTCTTTTTCTTTTTTTAAATTTAAATTCTTTATTGTTTTAAGTATTACATATGTCTCCTCCCCCTATTGACCTCTCCCCAGCTGTCCCCACCCCCCAGCACATACTCTCACCTTCCTACTGTCTGTGTCCATCGCTTATGCTTATATACATGCATACAAGTCCTTTGGTTGATCTCTGCCCCTTGCCCCCACACTCCCCTGCCTTCCCTCTGAGGTTTGATGGAATGTTCAATGCTTCTATGTCTCTGGACCTATATTTGTTCATCAATTTATGTTGTTCATTATATTCCAAATGAGTGAGATCATGTGATACTTTTCTTTCTCTGACTGGCTTATTTCACTTAGCATAATGCTCTCCAGGTCCATCTATGCTGTTGCAAATGATAAGAGTTCCTTCTTTTTTACAGCAGTGTAGTATTCCATTGTGTAGATGTACCACTGTTTTTTTAATCCACTTATCTGCTGATGGGCACTTGGGCTATTTCCAGATCTTAGCAATTGTAAATTGTGCTGCTATGAACACAGGGATGCATATGTCCTTTCTGATTGGTGTTTCTGATTTCTTGGGATATATCTCCAGAAGTGGGATTACGGGGTTGAATGGCAGTTCCATTTTTAGTTTTTTGTGGAAACTCCGTACTGTCTTCCACAGTGGCTGCACCAGTCTGCATTCCCACCAGCAGTGCACGAGGGTTTCTTTTTCTCCGCATCCTCATCAACACTTGCAGTTTGTTGACCGACACAGGTTTTCTGACACAAAGCCCAGGTTGGGACTCCAATGCTGTGGGGAAGCAGGGCTTGTTCCCAGCCCAGGGATGTGTTTGGCCAGAGTCATGGGAGTCAAAGGAGGGAGCTGGTCACAGGAAGCTGTGGGCAGTGGGCCTGGAGGAGAAGGAGGGAGCCAGGAGCAGGAAGCTGTGGGCAGTAGGTGGGAGGAGAAGGAGGGAGCCAGGAGCAGGAAGCTGTGGGGAGTGGGAGGGAGGAAAAGGAGGGAGCCAGGAACTTTCCCCCCGTCTGAGCTGTGAGTCTTGGGCCAGTCCACACCCCCTCCAGTCTCGGTGGGAGCTGGACTCGATCAGAGGTGACACACTTGTGCTTATACCACACGCAGCCCACAGACAGCCTGTTTGTTTACCCTGCAGTGTTTACTCATTTTGATTAGTTGCCAGCATTAGTTATGGAGATTTCATTTAAAAATCCAGGTTTCTCGCTGTTTTGCTTTGGATGGGTGGTCTGGCGACACCGGGCTTATCTTCTCAGCTGCTGGAGCTGAGTGGTGGCTACCACCCCAGGCGACCTCTCCCCTCAGCTCCCATAGCTCCTGTGGCCTTGTGCCAGGCCGGCCACTTCCACTCACTGTGAGACCACTGGCCAGGTGCTCCTACAGAACCACTCCCAATTGAAAAGGACATGATTTTATGATTCCAGAAATCTAGGAAGTCCATGGATAGGATAGAAACTCAGTGCTAAGCTCAGGGGTTCTGAAAATAGACTCATAGACACAGAAAATAGATTGACGGTTGCCTTTGCGGAGGGGGTTGTGGGCTGGGTGAAAGGTGAAGGGATGGAGAAGTATTGATTGGCAGTTACAAAATAGTCACAGGATGGAAAGCACAGCACAGGGAATGTAGCCAATGATGCGGTAATGACCTGAGTGGTGCCAGGAGGGGACTGGAACTATCAGGGGAGGGACCACTCTGTGAAGCAAATGACTGCTGAGTCACTATGCTGTTCATCTGAAACTAATACAAAATATTATTGAATTCAAACTGCAACTGAAACACACACACACAAAACTGGTGAACAAACGTCTGGCTATAAAAAGATATGTCACTTTTTGTGCTGTGGTTGGTGTGTCTTCCTCATCATGCCATGAGCAGCAGCAGCAGACTGTGCAGGACCCGTCCTCTGAGCCCATGGGGAGGGGGGCTGGCACGCCCACACCTCACGTGGACACTGACTCTGAACAAACATCACGTGAGTCCCATGTGCCCTGTCAGTCGTGATCATCTTACTCTGTGTCTCTCAATTGAGAGACATCTATGAAAAAATCTTATTGTTGCTTTCTGAATCAAACCCCATTACCTGCTCAATATCAGAATCTATACTTGATTATATCACAAGTGACACTGTGATATAATGACGTAGCTCCACTAAACACATACTAGTCACTTGGCAAGACAACATCTGATTCCACATGTGACTGGCCGATGCCAACCAGAGAGCAAGGAAGGGCAGTCATTTGAGATTTGGGTGGGGGGCTCTGCTGTCTTGGCCTGGGCAGAGCCCACACAGTTTATATGATGCCCAAGAGAAGTATGTGACTTGCAAGGCTCCAAATGCCTACCATTTTTTCCTGTGGGGATGCTTCAGATGGCTTCCTTTCCAAGACTGCTGAGTTACTGTGCTTGGAGCAAATCAGATGCCATATGCCATAGGCATTTCTTCCAAGATTTTCCTTAACCCAAAAGATATATGATGGTGACACTTTTCTTCTGAATAACTCAGTGTTTCCCTGTGTTCTCTGGATCTCAATGCCAGGTCTCCATATTGAAGGGCGGGAAGACCCAGGGAGGGTGCATGCCTTGCTGAAATCATGGCGATGGGCTCCGTTTCTCTGGTGCTCATTTGTTGGCCTGTTGCCATAGGGATGCCCTGCTTGCTTTCCTTTAAATGGCAGCTGGACTGCATCTTCTTCTTATCTTGCTCAGCAAAGTCCCTAATTACTTTCACACCTTCTCCTCAATGCCGGCAGAATTCCAACGTGCTCCATCTCACCCCTTACAGTACTCTTAAACATCACTTACTTATAACCACCATTATTTATCAGCCAGCCAGATTGCCTAGAACCGAATCCTGGTTTCACCACTTACAAACTGTGCGATATTGGGTAACAATAAATAATGCCTTAATACAACAGATATACTCTGTGGTATCTATAGGCATTTACACTGATTGTACACTTCTCTGTTGACTGCAAGTTGAGCCATTCTTTCTGGGGAATACACCACTCTGAAGATCAGTAATTGGTTATAAATGCCTATGTCCCAATTGCCTAAAACAAATCAAGCTCTGCAGATGGCACCAAAATTCGAAATGGTCCCCTTGACTTTTTCACTGTGCTTCAGACTAACCACACCAGAGCTAGCATCCTTGATGGTGGGAGAGAGCCAAAGGGCTGGTCACCAACTGAGCAGTCCCACATGGTGAGACTCTTTGAATGTTACCACTGGAGCTGCCTAGGGGCTATGAAGGGGCACCAAACTCCCCTTGCAAGTAGGCAATTCCTCTTATCCTTAAAGGAATCTATTAACTCCCTGATGCTTCGTTCTATGTGTACTGGAATGTGACATTACAGGAGGAACACAAGTGCTTTTCCAGAGTCTGGAACAAGTGCTTGAGAGCCAGTCATGCAGGACAAGCAGTAAACTGAAACACAGACTTGGACTGAACTTGGCTTACACTTACAAACTGTGCGACACTGGGCAAGTCACTTAAGTTCTCTGGGCTTTTGTTTCCTTTGTAGCAGGGGTAATAATTACACCTGTCTTATGGGGTTGTTTTGAGGACTCGATGACACGTAGTGAGGGCTGTGTACTAGTATGTGTTTGCCTCTTCCTGTCTGATGGCAATCAGAAATCAACAGGGGGAGGGGAGGGTATGTGATAGGAGGGAACGTACTTTTATAGTGACACTCCCTCGATGCACAGGAAACACTATGTTCTGTCCTACAGTGACACCTGCTAACGATGCTGGGGGCACCATCTGGTTATAGTCACTCCCCCAACTCCTGGGGTTCCTGTGGTTATAACATGAGTCATAATGGTCCCCTAGGGCTCCCCAGGGAAGCCATCAGGGCAACACCAGGCTCACTCCTGGAGGAAGGCACTTAATGCCAGTGATTTCATCTCACTGGCACCATCTCAGCCTTTCCGGGTGGACAGAGTGGGTCCGACTGTGGTGGGGCCTCTTGTGTTTGTGTCAAATTGTACCCTCGTCCCCATTCCCTACATACAAACTACTGTTATGAATCGTCTTCTTTCCCTGTACTCCATCTCCTCTCCAGCAGAGCTAATGACAAAGGCTTGGCAAAGTCATTGGAACTAAAGGCAATTTACAGAGACCAGTCGTGGTCAATGGTCAATAGAACACACTTGGGATGAGGAGATAAGACAACAGTTTCCATTACTCCTTCAGGAAGAGGCAGAAGAGCATAATTTCTTCTTGTGCCAACCCAGAAACCAAGGGGAGCTCCCCTCAGTGTGTCTGCAATGAGTTGTCTTGATGATATTTTGGTTTAGCATGCAATTCTCATCTCTGACTCTAGCGGGGGAGGGTAATCAATGAATTCCTCTTCATAAAACGCCCAGATAGGGTTGTTGCCTATGTACAGCCCAGACGCAGCTTATCTATTTTCATGTTACTTGTTGGAAATCAGGTATGAGTAGACCTAAGTTCTAACCCTGGCATTGCCCTTGTCTTGCTGAGTGATGTTAGGCAAACCACTCAACTTCTCTGGTGCCACTTCTTTTTCCATATCATGGGACACCATGATCAGCATGAAGGGAGGATGTGAGAATCACTAAAGGTGATAAAACACCTTCAGCTTCTTTAGAGAGGAGCACTCAATAAATAATCAACATTAAAATGATTCAGGAAGCCATATTTTCATTATATGGGCCATTATGTTATTTAGTGTTAAGAGATAAAACTCTATTCATTTTCTGTTTTCTTATAATAGAATATTAAGCAGTATTAGAAATGATTCACTGGTTTACTCAGCACTGTTCTCCATTTTCCTGGACAATCTTTCTGAAATGAAAAGACCTTCTTGAAAAAGGGGTAATACATCCAGCAAAATGCTTGGCATTGATTCAATGTTGGCCTTTATTTCTTTCTCACTTTTTAATCCCTGTCTTCATTTGCTTTTGGGTGCTCCCTCGGGGCCCAGGTGCTGGAGGGGGTGGGGTGGGCTCAAGAAATAGTGCGAGCTAGAGAACGCCCAGGAATTCTGCCAGGCGCAGCTCAGACAAGAACACTGTTCTGAGAGTTAGGACACCTGCATGCCAGGCCCAGCCCTGTGTGAGCTCCTCGTTTAAGATGGAATTGTAATCCTGGCCCTTTTCCCTCAAAGACCAATCCTGAGGACCAAATGAGCAAGGGTACACAGGACAATTATTCAAAAGTTCAATTATTCAAAAGTTCAATTATTCAAAAGGAGGTGCTTGATGAATGGGGACTGTCATCATCGTGAAAAGAGGAGCAAGAGGATTAACATTCCCTTTATCCATGAGCGACACATCAACAGCATTGTCAACAGTTGTCTCTGACCAGATCCTCACCTTTCTCTCCATCTTTGCCTGAAGCCTGGGATTCTGATGTTCTCTTCTTCCAGATGCTTGGCCTTCTTCCCCAGGCCCAGCCAGGGTCCTGAGAGGCACAGGCCTAGGACAGAGCTGTGCTCTTCTGAGCCACCTGGTGGCCATGGCAAGGAGGCCTTCTGCGGGAGAAATGGGCCCCAGTCTCTGATGCCCTAGCAGCTGTCAACTATGTGAGCTCAGGCTGGGCTGTGAATGTAAATACCCCCTTTCCTGGAATTGGAATGCGAGGCCTGAGAAGGTCAGAAGAGGGAGAGTCGCTTCTTCAGCAGACACGTGGAATTAGCTTTGGTGACTTCCCTGCTGGGTAGCCGGGTGGTGTCAGCTAATACAGAGGAATATGCCGTGTGACCTTGGACCCTGCAGTGGCTGCAGTGCTGGAAAAGCCATCTAATACCAGCGCACGGAGAGCTAGTTTGATATGAAGATGAGAGGAAGTTCTTCTGGTTTAGCAGACAAACTAGGAGAACTATGTGCCAGCCATGTGATGACTGTCCATGTCGATCTGAGGCCCAGCCAGGCTCCTTCCCTGCCCTGCCCCCTGCCTAGCTGTCTTGCCCATCCTCTGCTGCCCATTGCTGTGCCTCCACAAATTCTTTTTTAACACCAGCTGTGCCCACTCTAGCCAACCTAGCCAGTAGCCTCCTTCTCTTTTTAAAATATGCAGCGCCCTGGCCAGTGTGCTCAGTTGGTTGAGCATCGTCCTGTGGAGCAAAAGGTCACTGGTTTGATTCCTGGTGAGGGCACATGCCCAGGTTGCAGGTTTGATCCCCAGTCGAGGTGTATGTGGGAGGCAATCAACTGATGTTTCTCTCTCTTCCTCTCTCTCTAAAATCAATTAAAAATTAAATCATTTAAAAATGTGTGCAGAAGAGGGGACACATCAGGGATAAGTGACATTAAATCATCTGCCCTTTATTCACTAGTGGAAGGAGCCTGCGTGCCCCCACCAGACACCACGCTCCGAGTGTGCAGAGTGTAGCTGAGCCGTGAAGTCTGGAGGGTGCTGGGGACCTCGCTGTGCTGTGGCCTGTCCTCCAGGAGGAAGCACAGGGACAAGCAGGCAACCATCCCTGACTGAGCAGTCACTCCTGGCCATCCCTACTTAGTGAGGCAGACGCAGTATTTACAGGGACGCCCACAGTGTGACTCTTCTGTTCTTCTTGTTTACCAATCATGCAGCTGCTGGGGGAAAGAATAGCCCAGCACATTTGCACTTAAGTCTTGAAATCAAAATATTTCCACAAGTCATTCTTAATTACTATATAACTTGGTGTTTGCATGCAAATAAGATGAATGACAGAAATGCTTACCATGTGAACGCGGTAAAGAATGCTAATCCCCAGAGTCATGAACGGCTTGGAGAAATCAATCACCTTCTCACGCTCAGCGGTAATGGTGAGGCCAGCCACAGCCAGGTCTGCTTTCTGGAAGGGAGAGAGAGCCCATCAGGGGCGGCTGCATGGGATGGGGCACCAGGACAGAGACAGAGGCCACCACTCCCGGGGGATGGCTTCTCTGCCATGCAAGTGACTCTAAGGAGCGTCTCCAAGGTCTGAATGATCACTGATGGTCACTGGAGGTTAGGCCCTCTACATACTAATTAAGAATAAAAGCAGGAAGGACCACTATAGACTGCTAAGAGAGAGACTCAAATGCCCTAGAATAGGGGCAACAAATAGGAAAACTGGTAGATAGGTTTCCTGGAACCTCAACATTGAGTTGTTTTTTATTCAACTTACTGATTTAATTGGTCACTAAAACATCACTGAGTTCCCACACGGTGTAAGGCACTTTTGCAGGGGGTGGGATTACAATAAAATATAAGAATAATGGAACCACAGAAATTAAAAACAATCTAAAGCAACCCATTCGTTTCAGGGTAGATGTTGAAGAAATGGAGCCCAAGAAATCAAGCAAGTGGCCCAACATCACTGAGCTTGTCCACGGAGCTGGGACCAAGCCACAGGCCTCCTGGCCCACTGGCCACTGAAGTTGCTCTTGAGGCTAAAATTCAACTTCCACAGCAGAACTGAGAGAAGGCCCTCTGGTCCCTTTCATGCAAAATCAGCAGAATTTGTTCTGAAGATGTTTCCTTCCTTTCGTTTTGCCTCCATGTTGCACCTTAATGCCCACATTGGACGGTCTGTGCTGAGTTGAGGTCCTCTGGGGAAGGAGGGATATAGGCTCCCTCTGCCAGAAGTTCTTGCATCTGATCTAACTCCATCCCACCGCAGAGCAAGCTCACTCCCTAGTGGGCTGCTCCCCTGCAAACAGAGTGAGGAGAGCCCAGAGCGGACGTTCAGTTCTAGTCCATGCTCTGCCCCAGCCACTTCCCTCTTCAAGGCTTCCGTCATGTCATCCCTCAGCCGAGGATCAGGGTTAAGAGAGTGTTGGGTCCTTCTCAGCAGTGCTCAGTGGTTCTAAAATGTAGTCCATGACCCCTGCATCCAATCATCTGAAAGACTCAATGAAAACGCCAGTGCCCGAGTCTCCACCCAGACCAGGAACGTGCAGTGTAACAAGCTGCCCGTGATGCTGACATGCTAATACTTAGGAACTCAGCATGCATCTAAACTGGCTGCCATTGGTTTACATTTCAGTTTCTTCCTTTTGTGTGTATGTTAATCCTCACCTGAGGATATTTTCCCATTGACTTTTAGAGAGAGTGTAAGGGAGGGAGAGAGACAGAGAAAGACACATCGATTGGTTGCTTCCCGCAGGTGCCCAGGGATTGAGCCTGCAACCGAGGTACATGCCCTTGACTGGAATCGAACCCGGGACCCTTCAGTCCACAGTCTGATGCTCTATCCATTGAGCCAACCTGGGTAGGGCTACATTTCAGCTTCTTTAACTCCTAATTCTTGTGGATCAGTTGATGAAAAATATGAAGAAAGAAATATCGACAAGTAAAGAGTCCAACCATCTATAAGCAGATAAATGCACACACATTCCTCCCCAATCACTGAAAGGAAGTAGGGAGAGAGACATGCTGGCCCTGACTTTCCACACCAGGGTGTGTGATGGATGAGAGGGTACATTCACTGGCAAGGTCAGTTTCTTCTCTACTGCCCCCCCCCCCCGCCTCCAGTCCTCCAACCTGGATTCCACCTGCTAAAGCCGCCAGGAGACTTAGCAGGTTAATAAGTTCAGGGCCTTATACAGGGAGGCCAGGCTGAAATGAGACTAGCCTGCAGATGTAAGAGATTGTTATCAAAAAATAAAAACTGTGAGTAGCTCATTGTGCTCATTCTGTATTTCTCCAAGACAGTGGGTCAGGGAGGGAGGTGGGGTAGAGGCCTGTTAGCATCTGCATTTGGCATTTGGAGATTCTGTGGAGGGTTGTTTGGGGCTTTTAGAACCTCAGCCCTGCATTGAGTTCAGTCATTCACAGAGCCCAGCGTGCTCCATGCCCTGCTGGTGCATGGTGGATGCCAAATCGGCAGCCCAAGACTTGGGAGGAGGAAGAGGCAAAAAGAAAACTGGTTGGAAAGAAGGAATTGAAGGAAATGTTAGAAACCAAAACTGATAAGACGGGTCAGAGATAAACACAGCACCCAGTCCTTTGACCCCCCCCCCCCAGCTCCTTCAAATCCTCTTATAGTAAACTATAAGAAATGTTACAAGGGAGGCATGTATGGCACCAGGAGAAGGTAGAGCAGAGCCTAAGAAACCCACAGGCCTTTCCCGGGGTGAAACTCAGTTGCCTGACAGGATTCACCTGAGAAGGCCTGGGGGGAGCGTCCTGGGGAAGGGACAGCCTGTGCCCAGGCCCCATGGCAGGGAGAGCGTGGTGCCTCCAGGGCTGGAAGAGGCCAGAGGGCGGAGGAGCCAGGGCAGAAGTGAGCTGTGCGGAGAGGCTGGAGAGGCGGGTGTAAGGTGCAGTGCCTGAAAGAATTAGAAGGCCCTGCAGTGCTTTAAGCAACGGAGGGCCTGCAGGGCCGCTGTGTGATGCTAACGCAACCAGCACCTGCAGCCCTGCCTGTGTCAGGCTCTGCCCCGAATGAGCACGGCACCTGCATTGCCTTGCTCGGTGCTCACAACACCCCCAGGTGCTAAGTCACTACTTTGACCCCCATTTTACAGATCAGGAAAATGAGGCACAAAGAGGTAAGGAACTTGCCCAAGTTTCAGATAAAGCAAGTGGCAGACCTGCATTCAAACCTGGTCAGTTTGGTTCTGAGGTTGCCTCCTGAACCTGCAACAAATCCAATTAGCTCTAGTGAAGGGAATGATTGCAGAGAGGCAAGAAAGACACATCCTAATTGTCCCTCACTGCCTCCTGCTCACACCACAGGGGCAACCCGCTGTCCAGGCCAGCACTCTGCCAGGGTCACCCGCCGGCTGGTGACTCTGTGACACAAGGTCTACCTGTGGCTGTGCACACACCCATGCAGGCCCATGCAGGTGTTTGAGGACACACGGTGGGAAGGCTGAGGACCTGAGCCCAGAGAGGAAGTGCAAGCAGAGCCTAATGTTGCGAGGTGGGTGACAGACACGGGAGGAAGGGGAGGAGAGAGCACCGCAGAGACTCACTGGTCACTGATTTCTCTCCATAACCCAGGGGTCAGAAACAGTGGTGACTTGTCCGAGCCACAGAGCTGATGCCAGCGGATCAGGGACCTGCATCCTGGGCGGCCAGCAGGGAGGAAAGGGGTGTGAGGGCGGGGTGAGCAGTGGGTACTCCCGGTTCATCATACCTGTCCTGATGCCTCCCGACGGAGCTCCTCCCAGCCTTGCCCTCCTGCTGGCCTCCCTCACCCAGGGCTCCCCATACTCCTCTCCATCCTGACCCTGGGGCTTCAGATCCAAGCCATGGACGCCTCCCACTCACCATCTGTAGCTACTCTTTCCATGGACTGTTTCTCAGGTCATGAGTTACCAGCCACCTGCCACCAACACTGAGACCAGGTGTCAGCCAGGAGCCTCCTCTCCCTTCCTATCCTGTTCCTCCCCATTAAGAACTGAGTCCCAGCCCCCCAACGCCTGTGAATCATTCCTGTCACTTGAATCTCAATGTTGCTGCCCTCGTCCAGGTCTCCACGTGAATCACTCATGAGTTCCTGCGCTGGTCTGCTGCTTCCTGTCTCGCACTCCATCCAGCCATGAAATTGCATGGCCCCAGCATTCTCAAATCCAAACCCGCACCAGCATCGCCTGGACCTGTTAGAATGCAAATCCCTGGCCCCTCCAGAGTGCCCACCTCAGTGGGTCTGGATGGAGCCGGAAAGGAACACGGGTTCCAGGTGCATCCCAGGGCTGCAGCTGGTCCCAGACCACACCTGGACAGCCACTGCTCTGGGGTCTACTTCTACACCACAGATCTGAGCACCTCATTCCTGCCCACGAACACCAGCGGCTCTGGCTGCCTGTAGCGTACAGCCCACACTCCTCACAGCCACCTCACAGCCTGGCCCATGACTGCCTTTCCAGCATCACCTCCTGCTACTGACTTCCCTCCACCTGTGATGGGGCCACATGGCCTGGGCATGTTCCTTAAGCCTGTCAGGTATTTCAGACTCCCGGTCTGTCCCCACAGTTCCCTCTGCCTGTAACGCTCTCCCCTTGGTGCCTATCAGTTCCCGCGGGGCCGTGAGGGCCCCCTCACTGTTAATTCCCTCGGAGGCTTCAAGGACATGAGATCCACATGGACTTCGATGTCAGGCAGGTTGGCTTTGAATTTCAGATCAATCGCTTGTTAGTTGTGTGACCTGAGTTAGCCTTTCTGGTAAGCTGATGTCAACCTCAGCCTCTTCGTGATGAAATGTGAGTAACAATGTTCACCTCACCAGGCTGTTGGGGAGGAAATGGCGCATGACAAATGCCTGATGGTGCTCAGTCCTCAATACACAAGAGCTGTGCGTGTTGTGAGCTTTGTGCCAACGCTGCCCACTTCCCTGGAGCAGAACCACTTCTATTTTTCTCTATGTTCCCATGAAGTTTGTAAGTGACTCCATTTTGCATACTACAGGCTGTGGCCTCATTATTTTATACATTGCGCTTCATTCAGAGCACAGGTGGCCATCAGCTGAATTATAAAAATCGGTCCTTCCAGGAGCCTCAGTGAGCACATGGCTTGGCAAACATAGGCCTCTTTGTAGGAAGAAAATCTACAGGTGGACACAGCCTCCCGCACAGCACATGCTTGGCGAGCAGGCCGATCTCACCCGTCACCTGTGCCCAGCAGTCCTCGGAGGTCCATGCACAGAGACCATGAGTGCAGGAGAGTAGCCGCCGTTCCTCCTCAACCTTGAGCCCAGTGACGCTGAATCCATGTATCGGCCGAGGACAGAAAACATGTCCAAGGGGCTAGTAGGACCCTGGCTTCAGGGTCAGGATAGGACCCTCACTCCTGGAGGTGAGGGAGGAAGGGCCGAGGCTGGCTGCTTCAGAGGTGCGCGCGTGTGTGTGTGTGTGGGGGGGGGGGGCGCGGAGCCAGGCACTGACCAGCTGAGACCGGGCAGCAGCGAGCCGCCTTGGGGAGCAGGTAGGGGCTCCAGACAGTCCTTCGGACTCAGACAGAGCCTGGTGGTGGCTGAGGTGCAGGTGCTGCCTCACCTCGGGTTCAGCGCTCTGTGTCTACACCCACAGTGCGATGGAGCAGGAAGGCTGCCAGGAGGGCTGACCTGGGAGAAAAGCAGCACCCCCTTTCCTTCGAGCGAGGAATGGCCAGCGAGTCTCCCGAACAGCCAGGCTCCCTGCCCTGCCCCGCCCGAGGGAGCGGCTGCCCGGCTCCTCCCTCGGCCTCTGTCCCTCCTGTTGACTGGTCAGTCCGGCACCTGCCAGCCTCTCTGGGAGCAAGTCCCCCTGCCTCCCGACCTGCTCCCTGGGCTGCAGTGCAGCGGGCAGTTCCTGGTTCTCTGCACAAGCCGGGTCCACACGGCCAGACAGATGCCTCAGCACCCCCTCAGCTCTTGACCCCTTCCCACTCCAGCCTGCACAGAACCCACAACACTTTGTCGAGGATAGCTTATTTAATGCCCCAACTAAAATGTAAACCTTAAAGACGAGGATTTTAAAAATGCATCTTATATACCAAGTTTGGTATAGGTAAAGGGTTAAAATCATATTAACCAGGGAGAGCATATGCATGTATGCAGAGCCCATGGACACAGACAATAGTGTGGTGAAGGCCTGGGAGGGATGGGTGTGGGGTGGAGGGGTCAATGGGAAAAAAAACAAAAAACAAAAGGGACATCTGTAACACTTTCAACAATACAGATACATTTTAAAGAATCATATTAATTTGCTAGATAAAGGGAAGGTAGTAAAGAAAGAAGAAAAGAAAAAAGAAAGCAGGGGTGGAAGGGAGGGAGAGGTGAGGTGAGGGAGGAGACGAGGCAGGAGGTGGAGGGCCTGGACCCAGGTGGCCTTCCTTGGAGACATCACAGGCCAGCGGAGGCCCAGTGCTGCACGGGAAGCATGCGGGCTCTGAGTTCAAATCCCAGCGCAGCCTTATGCTGACAGTGGGTTCAGACCAGTCGGTCCAGCGCTCTGAGCTCAGGTGGCACATTTTGAAAGCGGGGATAACACGTAGCTGAGAGGCATGTGTAAGAGGATCGGAGAGAAGGACGGGAAGCATGTGGCACATGGACATCGGCTGGGGGGCTGCAGGGCTGCCTTCCCAGGGGCTCCTTCTGCCCTTGGAAAGCAGAGACTGCAGGGCTGGTGCAGATTGCATTGGGGTGCCCATTACCCACCCTGACCGTAAAAGTCAGTTATGAAAGTATGGGCCTTGCATGAATAATGACTTGACTAATTTTTACAGATGTTAATAGTGTGTACCAAGAAATCAAGAGATTTCCCCCTGAAAAGGCTTTGTTGTTGTTTTTCAAATTATTTTAAAATTTATTTTAGAGAGAGAAAGGGTGGAGAGAGAGAGAGAGAGAGAGACATCGATCAGCTGTTTCTCATGTGGCCCTACCGGGGATCAAACATGCAATCTCTGGCTGTAGGTATGATGCTTCATCCAGCTAAGCCACCTGGCCAGGAGCTGGAAGAACTTTCCATATTCTTGCTCTAACCTAACAGATGACGGATATTCTATGATGCTCACCTGAGTTTTAATCCACATTCACTCTGAAAATCCTGGACTTGTAAGCCTGAACAAGTGCACCTTGGCCTGGGTCTGTAAGAGCTTTAGCGAAGGCAGAAAATGACACAACAAGCAGTAACTGTGTCTGTGACTAATCCTCTGACACCTATCCTTCCCTGTGATTTACTTATTTATTTTTAAATATTTAATGCTGAGAGTATTACAGATGTCCCCCTTTCCCCCCATTGTCCCCCCTCCACCCGGTTCACGTCCCGCCCCAGGCCTTCGCCACCCTATGGTCTGGGTCCATGGATAATGCATGCATGCATATCAGTTCTTTGGTTGATCTCTTCCTGGTTCCCTCCCCCCTTCCCTCTGAGATATGTCAGTGTGTTTCATGCTCCCATGCCTCTGGTTCTATTTTATTCATCAGTTTATTTTGTTCATTTATTTTGATTTTTAGATTCAATTGTTGGTAATTAATGCATTTTTGCCATTTTATTGTTCATTTTTTAAAAATCTTTTTTTTTTCCTCAAAGAATACCCGTCAACATTTCATGTAATACTGGTTTGGTGTTGATGAATTCCTTTAGCTTTTTCTTATTTGGGAAGCTCTTTATCTGACCTTCAATTCTAAATGACAGCTTTGCTGGGTAAAGTAATCTTGGTTGTAGGTTCTTGCTATTCATCACTTTGAGTATTTCTTGCCACTCCCTTCTGGCCTGCAAAGTTTCTGTTGAGAAATCAGCAAACAGTCGTATGGGCACTCCTTTGTATGTAACTAACTGTTTTTCTCTTGCTGCTTTTAAGATTCTCTCTCTGTCTTTAACCCTTGACATTTTAATTATGATGTGTCTTGGTGTGGGCCTCTTTGGGTTCCTCTTGTTTGGAACTCTCTGTGCTTCCTGGACTTGTAAGTCTATTTCTTTCACCAGGTAGGGGAAGTTTTCTGTCATTATTTCTTCAAATAGGTTTTCAATATCTTGCTCTCACTTCTTCTGGTACCCCCAGGATGTGAATGTTGTCACATTTGAAGTTGTCCCAGAGGCTCCTTATACTATCTTCATATTTTTGAATTTTTTTTCTTTTTGTTCTTCTGATTGGTTATTTTTTGCTTCCTCATATTCCAAATCGTTGACCTGATTGTTGATTCCCTATAAATTATTCTTTATTTCAGTTAGTGTATCATTCATTTCTGTCTGATCCTTTTTCATGTGTTTGATGTTCTCACTAAGTCCCTTGAAGATCTCATTAAGTTTCATGAGCTTCCTTATAACCATTGTTTTGAACTCTGTATCTAATAGTTTGCTTGCTTTCACTTCATTTAGTTCTTTTTCTGGAGATTTCATCTGTTCTTTCATTTGTGACATGTTTCTTTGTCTCCACATTTTGTCTGCTTCCCTGCATTTGTTTCTGTGTATTAGGTAGAGCTGCTATGGCTCCTGGAATTGGTAGAGTGGCCTTGTATAGTAGGTGTCCTTTAGAGACCAGTGGTTCAGCCACTCCAGTCATAGGAGCTGGGCCTTCTAGGTGGGCCCCTGTGGGGGCTATGTGCACTATCTTGTTGTAGTTGAGCCTTGATTGCTGTTGGCATCACTGGGAGGGATTGACCCCAAGGCCAATTTGCTGTGAGGACCAGCGGCGACTACAGTGGAAGAGCTGCTGTGCAGGAGCCCCCCTGTGGAGCAGGACTTGCTTCAGTGGCGCTTTGGAGCTCACTGAGTCTGTCCCTTGAGTGTGTGATTTGTGGATGTGTAGAATTGTAATATGGTGTGCTCTGAAGCTGTCCACGGGGTGCATTGCCTCTGGGGCCTCCCAGGCGGTGCAAAGTCAGTCACTGCCTGTGCCCTGCCTGGGGCCACTTGGTAGGAGCTACAGAGGGATCTGCAGATGGCTGCTACTTGTGTTGGGCTTTGGGAGGTAGAGGGCCTACTGACACCAGCTACTGCTTATTTGAGAGATTTTGAGTAGGAAAGTCTGAATCCTGAGCCAGGATAGGCCATTCATATGGAAAAGCTGCTGCAAACAGCTTGGGTGGGATTAAAAATTGGGTGGGGCAGGATCTCAGAGAATCACCAGGGGAGTACGTCCAAGTAAGTCCCTGTGTGGGTTCTTTAAGAGGAACTGCCTGGGTCTCCAGTAGCTTCTGTGTCACTTAGCCACAGTTCCCAATGATTTTTACAGCTTAAAGTTTCGGGGGCTTCTCTTCCCAGCACTGGTGTGGAGCTAGGACCTTTTGCTCCTCACGGGAGGCCTCTGCAGCCTAGATATTCCTCCAGATTAAAAACATGCCACACATGAGTGTTGGACTAGCCCAGTGGTCAGCAAACTCATTAGTCAACAGAGCCAAATATCAACAATATTTCTTCAAAATAGACTCGCCCAGGCCAAAAACCGACTTCTGAGCATGGGCCACAAAGTTTCAATCGCACTGTATGTGCGCCCACACGTGGTATTTTGTGGAAGAGCCACACTCAAGTGCCAAAGAGCCGCATGTGGCTCACAAGCCCCAGTTTGCCGACCACGGGACTAGCCCATTTGGTGCCTCCGCCCCTCCTAGCAGTCTCTATGTGCTTTCTTCTTTACTTCTCTAGTTGTAGGACTTCCATTCAGCCAGATTTAATGCAGCTCTGAATGAGGGTTGCTCTGTATTTTAGTTATAATTTTGATGTGGTTGTGGGAGGCGGTGAGGACCAGCATTTATTTATGCCGCCATCTTGGTTCTCCAGCCCACGCCCCTGTGATCTAACCATCTCTCCCCAAAAGCACCTCTCAAGGTCAAAGTCAGCTGATGTTGGTGTGTTTCACTTTCCTGGGACCTGTCCCAGCCCTGCCAGGGGGTGCTTATGAGCAATAAAATAATCAGAACAAACAAAGAACACCTGGACTATCCAAAAATAGAACCCTTTGATTCATGTGAATTGGTCAAAGCCTCCCTTACCTGTTACAGGTGCTGGACTAGGAAAGCATCATGGTTTTAAATAGTCACCAGTGATTCTCACCAGGGCCAGCTCAGTAAAGATTTGTGCAATGAACAGAGAAATAAATGAAAAAAAATGAATGACTAACTGACTGTATCAATGGAGGGTTTATAAGCACACAGCTCAGCTTTATGTCCTTCCATCTCCCTCCCCAGCCCACCCCCAGTCCAAATCACCTGTTCATTCCTTACCCTCGTGATCAGCTCCCCGACCATTCCTGTCCAGGTGCCATTGGCCTCGGGAACGCCATACACGCCATCCCCAACCAGGCGGATCCTGTAGTTGAACCGGAGGATCTCTGCTAGCTCTTTGAGCATGTCCACACAGAAGCCCTCGTAGCGGTCATTGCCTTCCATCTCCTGGTGATTCCCCTTCAGCATTAAATATGGGTTTTCCTGCAGCAAAACTGGGCAGCTGTCATTCTCATCTCAGCCCTGGTGTCTAAGCACATGAGATGGGACCCGGGGCACAGGAGGTTCGGGAGGCGATGGGGAGATGAAGGGAAGTGGATTAGGTAACGGGCTACTTTGGAGGTGGTGACTAGCTCCCCTCCTCCGAATTCAAGGCACTTATCTTACCAGGAACAAACAAGAGTCCCACTGCAGAGTGTCAAGCTGAAGGCCTTCTGCCTATGTAAGGTCATTGTCTGACCCCCCCCCCCCCGCCCCACTCCATGCCCCTTGTCTGTTTGTTTGTTTATTCCACACGGACCTATCACTGAGCAATAAGAGATACAAGGATGCTGAGAAAACAGCAGGCCAGGTAAGAACCTGTGCTGAGCACCTGCAGCCACGGGGGAGCTGGTCCAGCCAGGAGTGTTGGGAAGAGGGATAGGGCCTCTGGAAAGCTCCGTGGAGGAGGTGGGGCGTGAGCTGGGCCTGGAGGATGACAGAACACTGACCGATGGAAGGGTGTGGATGGCAGGTCCCACGGGCGTGATCCAGGGCATATCCCGAGTGAGGCCATGCAGGGGCGTTCAGGGGACAATGGGCCCTCCATTTAGGGAAGCATGGGGAGAGAGGGGTCAGAGAAGAAATGTAGGAAGATGAATTAAGGTCAGCAGAGCCTGGATGCCAGCATGAGGTGACTGTACACCACACATATAGTAGGGAAGCATTAACAGTTTTAAAGACTTAAGATGTAAGTGTAGAATATTGAGTAGCAAGGGACAGAATGTCTGGGGGTGAGAACAGACACTCCCTAATATGAAATACTGAGTCCTGAGCCGTAGTTTGACTCGGGTTGGACACAGAGAGGGTCAGGCGTGGTGACAGCCTGGGTGTCAGGCACACAAGGGTGGGGCCCTCAGACCCTTGGAGCCTGGGTAGATGACTGAGGGATGATTTGGAAGGAAAAGGATTTGGAACATGTTGAATCTGTTTAAAATGTGGAGTAAGGGCAAGGTTGGGGCCGAGGTTGGGAGACTCTTGTAGCAGCAATGGCTGAAGGTCCAGAATCTGTGAGGCCACTGAGAGGAAGAAGCCAGGAAGGACAGAGAGGGGTAAGCAGACCTCGTGGAGACAGTGATGTTAGGGGAGTGAGGGGAGCCACAGAAGACAGAAGAGCGTCCAGAAGAGCTGAGGGTCAGAAGGTCAAGGGCCCATCAGTCACAAAGGGAAGTCTCAGGCAGATGCCCACACAGACAGGCAGGCTCCGAGAGGCAGCCTTGCGCAGCAGAGTGGGGAGGGAATGCGCCTGCACAGGAGTGAGCAGCTGCGAAGCTGGGAGAGGAAAGCCGCCGGCAGAGCATCCCCAACCCCCAGGCGCGTCTCTCTGAGCTTCAGCTCCTCATCTGCACACCCAGTGGGAGGGTGCCCAGGGCCCATAAGCCCAGGAGGTGTGGCTCTATGAGTTGGTGGCAGCGAGAGGGCAGTGCTTGTGCTTCAGGTGGGGCAGCGGGCTCAGGGAGCGGAAGCTGGAGCTGAGATGGGAACTGCTCGCTCTGCCCTTTGCTTTGGTGTTCCCTCTGCCAGGACGTCTCTTCCCAGATGACTTGGCTGCCATGTTCGTCCCGTCAGGTGTCTGCTTAGACCTCCCCTCAGGGAGGCTCTGCCCACCTGGGTGTTTACACTGCCCTCCCCAGGCCTGTCTAGTGCGGAGCACCAAGCACAGCGCCCAGCACAGGGGATAATAAATGCCCATTGATGAACGAACAGACATGTCCAGTGACACCTGGCTCCCACCAGGTGCAGGGAAAGCTCAGCAGCCTGGCCTTCAAGTCCCTCCACAGCCCGGACCCAGCCTGCGCCTCTGGCCTGTAGCTCACCTCCCCAGGGCTCAGCTCTGGGGAATCCGCCCTTCCCAGCATTTCCAGGCATTGACGATACTCTCTCTGATTCATTTCTCCCTCCCCCTCCTCGGCCTGGAGCTCATCTTCCATGCCCCTTCTCCTCGGAAGGCTTTGCTGACTCCCAGATGGCCGGACCCTCTCCCCTTCGACCCGTAGGTGCTATGCGTGTGACCTCTTTCCTGGCCCCACCCCACTCTGCTTATAG